>NC_052064.1:30096100-30329546 GCF_903992535.2 Arvicola amphibius
AGGAAGATGTCTAACAAGTTACACTGCTATCCACCCACATCATCTGAAAGCCAGTGAGCCCTTGCTTATGGCCACCCAAGGACAGTCAGTGAGCCCTTGACTATGCCCATCCCAAGACAGACAGTGAGTTTTTTTTTTTTTTTTTTTTTTTTTTTTTGGTTTTTCGAGACAGGGTTTCTCTGTAGCTTTGGAGCCTGTCCTGGAACTAGCTCTTGTAGACCAGGCTGGTCTCGAACTCACAGAGATCCGCCTGCCTCTGCCTCCCGAGTGCTGGGATTAAAGGCGTGCGCCACCGCCGCCCGGCATTTTTTTTTTTTTTTTTGAGTTCTTCTTGACTATGCTCACCCTAAGACAGCCATTGAATCCTTGACTATGCCCTCCTTCCCAGCTAGGAATGAGCAGGAAGGGACACTCTCTTGAAGGTACCGGATACTGAAAAGATATGCTTTCTCCCTGGACCTTTGGCAGTGCAGACATCAGCTAAGCCAGCCGGGAAAGGGGCAGCTGCCTTGACTTGCTTCATGGAAGTGTGGAGGTTGGGAGTCAGAAGTGATGGGACAGCTGTCGGAACCAGCCTCAATTTCTAGTAACTTTGAAAACCACACATAGCAAATGTAGGACTGTCTACGTTTTCGTGCAGAAGCATTACGCTTCCATCTTCTGAATCGCGCTATTGTTTGAGGTTTCCTTTGTCTTGCGATTGGTCTTGAGTAACACAAGGTCTGATATCCCTACCTAGCATCTCCTCTCTGCTTCCTGACAGATACCTCAACAGTTTCTCTCTCTCCTTCTGAGATCTGCAGCCCCAGCTTGATTGCACCCATCCACTCTCTTCAAAACTATGCAGCTTCTACATTTCCGTAACACCGGAAGTGGAAAACCTGCTTGTCCTTGCAACTCTGGGTCAACCAACTAGTGCCCTGGATTTTCTCATTTACAGCCTTGATGATGGCATCCACACAGGGCTGCAAAGTGGTTATTAGAAGGGACACTTTGCAGAAAAGCAACATTTCTGGGAAGTTCATGCGGCGCACTGCGCAGCCCCCGTTCTGCGCTCTTTGCGCTAAAACACGGTTCGCGAGCTTCGGGCAAGGGGCTAGAGGTTGAGGAAACACACACAGAGACAGACAGACACACGGACCTCCAATCACTGGGACAAATGCCCCTCTTTAATAACACCATGGAGGCTTAAATACCCTGCAGTCAATGGCCAACAGGTGAAAATTCCAGCCTCTGATCTTCTAGGCAAGGCACAGCTTTTAGTAACTCCAATTAGAAGGCTCTAGCAGGAAAGAGCAGCTGAAGGCCAGGACTCAATTGGTCCCAACAAGTTCACGTCTTGAGTTTGCACAGGTTGGAATGGAAGAGACTAACGAGTCCCAATCAAATCTGGAATGGATGCTATGTTCCTTCCAGGACGCTGTGGTCTTGCGCTGTGGAAACTGGAACTAAAGGAACCTCCGCAGGTTGACTGCTTGTCATAGGACAGGCGCACATCACACCAGAATTAGCTCCTCCTCTGTCCCGACTCCCCGAAATTAGAGCATTTTGCTTCTGTTCTTCTCTCTCTAAACTTACCTTGGGACAGCTCTGGATGAATTCCATTTTTCAGTGAAAATATCACCCAATACAGTTTTACCCCTGAAGAATCCCAGGCATGGTAATTTTTCAACAGATTGAACGCATTAAGCTTTTGTATATACATAGAGAGAGACCCAGGCTGGAAGATATACAAAGTTCATCAGAGAGAAACAATCCCCAGCCTTTAAGAACTCAGAGCCTAAAACATGCCGTGGAGACATGGCTCAAATGTACAAAAGCAACCAAGCATCGATCTACGGATAGAGGAGAAGAGCATGGGCTGTCGGGCCTGTATGGGCAGAGCTGTCTTTAGCACACACACAATAGCCATGGTGTAAAAGCAGGAGTCAGCACACATCCTTCCTGAGCAGGAAGGACAGACAGTCTTTCTAAGGTAGTCATCCTCCCAACCAAATTCACACGCCAGTTTCTCTAACAGATGTGACACGCGTCTCTTCTCTCCAGAAACCCTCAGAGGCGGGAGCGCAAGGGAGGCCCGCCAAACTAATCATTGACTCGTCAGCAAAACAGGTTAAAGGCGCTTCCTGTAAGATAAGATGAAAAGAAGAAAATCTTGACTGACATGTTTTCAGTTAAAAAAAAAAAAAAAAAGACACAGAGAAGCATCTAGGCAAGGACTTTAAGCTTCACAAGTCTTCCTCCTGTCAGGTGAGTACAAATCAGAAACCGCTTAGGACAAGAGACAACAGTAAAGTTCCCGTCATGCGGAACCTCGACGACACGATCATGCAGCTCCTGTTCATTTTCTCGCCTCATTTCTGGAATGTCCACAGTCTGCACACAGTGCAAACGTGCACTGGTTCAACCAAATGGCTCTCTCATCTTTCCATTTCTCTGTTTTCGCCTTCCCCTCCTAGAGGCCGACTCTCATTTAGGAAGAAACTTCTCATGGAACATTTGAGTCAGATCAACTCTGCCTGCCCCTCTTCAGAACTTAAAACAAAGCACAACTGCAGCCCCTGGGCAAATCGACCACCTGGGTATTGATAGATTGAAACAATAAATAGATAGAGCCAAACTCCACCTCCACTCCTGCTGATGAATCGCGAGTTGGTAGATTAACCTGAAAATTATAGTGGGTAAGATTCTGCAGAGATTCAACCCTAGATATAAAGACAGCCCCAAGCTGAGGGGTTTCATCTTCTCTGACTTATTTCTTCCTTTCTCCATCTATTTTATTCCCAAGGCAGTGACTCAATCTTTTCTCCTATGAAAGTCATTGAAAGAGTAAAATCTATATCAGATAAGCAAAACAATTTCATTCATCGGTGTATAGCCACATCGATGATGGGGTTAGTGGGTGAAATAAAACATCAAGAAGCACACGTGGGACCCTTGCGATCTCACTGTAACCCCAAGATCTCACAGTTAAAATTTCCTTGCTGCTGATTCATTTATTCGGTATTATTGACTGCCCATTGAATGCCTGTGTATGACACTAGGCAGACATGGTTTGATATGTATTTGATACTCGGTTGGTTCAATCACATGCTGAGAGTTTGTTTCTCACCTGCCAGCAAAAGCTTCAGCTCCTGGAGAGCAGGCAGATTGGAGCATAGAAAGGACCACTCTCTTCTGTGTCTATCCTAGCATTCAAGCAATATTTTCTCCATAAATATTTTACATCTGGAAGACCCGGTTTATACTACATGTCTTTTCTGGTTTGAGGTCTCATAAAACTCCAGACACCCTGGCCTTTTCATAGTTAAAAATTATGACGTTCCTTTCTGGCCTATGGAATGAAATGGACACCATTTACCTCTCTACAAGTAGGAAGAAAATGGAGTTTGTGCCTTCGGGGGTCACCTGCTTCGCAGACTCTGCCAGATGTGTCGGTTACCCACGTCTGCTTAGTGAATGCCATGATCCCGATTTACTCTATCGGCTGCATTAAAACAATGGCTAATTTTATTCCAGACGCTACACTGGGCTGCAAAACTGTATGGAGCATGATGATATTACAAAACTTTGAATAGGCTAGCATGAGACTTGCCAGCTGAAAGGACACCTCAAGTGACGTCAACTGCTTGAGACTCTAGATAGAGAGGCTATATCTTGTCCATCTTTTAGTCTTTGATTTACTATAGGTTTACACTCATGTCGCCTTGAATAGATGAACTAAAATCCAGTATGCAATGATGCAATGCTTAATTATGTTCATATATTAAAGGAAGTAAAGCAGGGTTTGGTTGCTTCTCCTTCTTCTTCTCCTTCTCCTTCTGCTTCTCCTCCTTCTTCTTCTTTTGCTCTTGACATCTTAACATTAAGAACAAGTGTTATATTCCTAAGTTCCTATACCTTCTAGTCAATTCTAGGATGGGTATGCAGGATTTACTGTCGTACAGACATATTAGGTCTATGACCCTTCTTCACCTACTGCCAATATCTGAAACGAAGGGGCATGATAAATGAAACCAGTTCAGTTAACAGGGAGAATCTTTGTGGAGCGAGTTATTGGTTACTTTGAGCTGCTTCTCTTTTCCTAGTGAGGAAAAACAATACTTGCCATCTACCTCAGGCCAATTTCAGTGAAGGAGAACTTCATATTCCTGGACAACTTGAGACAAGTCCTTGGTTGTTTGGCGCCCTTTTCTGGTTGGAATGTCCTGAAATCTTGAAGCTAATGGCACGAGAAAGAAGTATAGCAGAACGATGTCTTGGCCCTACTGTGGCAAAGGCCTAGATTTGAAGGGGACTGGGATTGAGTCAGACTGAGTCATTAACTTGAAGTGTTACTGCAAGTCCCTCCCAAAAGTGTGCATGGGTTCCACCACCAAAGTGAGCTAAAGATAGAACCTACAAAGGACCAAATAAGTACATGTCTTCTGCTTTAGGGAAGAATTCAGCAAGTTCCCAGTGCCACGGCATCTTAATGCCCACAAAATGGCCTCCAAAGAGAGATGGTCGTGTTGTCTTAGAAAGCCGTGGAGCCCAGGTGGGCGGTGGTAGCGCATGCTTTTAATCCCAGCACTCGGGAGGCAGAGGCACGCGGATCTCTGTGAGTTCGAGGCCAGCCTGGTCTACAAGAGCTAGTTTCAGGAAAGGCCCCAAAGCTACAGAGAAACCTGTCTCGAAAAACTGTGAACTCAAATAAATCTCTTCCGGCTAAGTAAAAACACACTCTCTATCCAACCAACCAAGAGTCTCCCCGTTTGTAGCTCCTCTTTCTTTTCAGCTCTCCCGGAGGGCTGGAACCAGAGGGATAAGCATGGTACCTTCCACGGCTGCTCTCTTTGGGGAACTGCACTTTCTAAGGAAGTTCAAATACCCTGAGGACAGTCCGCTGCATAAAAGAGCCAGCTGTCTGGAAGTAGACTAGCCAGTCCGCAGCTGACCAATGAGCAGGGATGACCCGGCCTTGCCCAAATCGCAGACAGATAAAATGGTATTCTTACTGTGGCTTAGAGTCACCACCTCCGGGATTATATTGGTACCTTGGAACAGTAACCAGAACAGATTACACAAATTAAAGATAATTAGAGGATGCTTTAGATTGGGAGGCATTAACACTTTGATAGCAGATATGCTGTATTTTAACTGCGCACTGAATCATTACCAGGTTTCTGGAGTCCGCTTGGGAGGAGGAGCAGAAGTGCAGGGGAAACCCCCGTCTCTTCCAAATGATTTTAAAAGCATTGATAAGGAACAATAAGTTAGAGGCTTCTTGTTGATTGATTTTTGTTTGCACCACTCACACCAGTTCCTAAGTAAACAAGCTACCCAGGAGCCGGAAGTGGGGGTGACCATTCCGTAATGGGTTAAACAAGCTACCCAGGAGCCGGAAGTGGGGGTGACCATTCCGTAATGGGTTAAACAAGCTACCCAGGAGCCGGAAGTGGGGGTGACCATTCCGTAATGGGTTAAAGGGTTTGTGAGTGAGTCGAATGGCAATGTGGAGACTGGAGACGTAGGAGTGACAGGCAACTGCCATTTTTACATTAGAACGGCTATTTGCAGAACCACCAAGGACTTTTCTAGTTCAGACTCATCAGAGACCAAACCAAAGTGAGCATAAGACGATGAATATTGCAGAATATGCATCCCTACCTCGAACTTCAGCCTGGAAACGGCTTGCGAATGAATAGAAGAACAAATGACTTCTGTTTTGAGACAATTAGCCTGTCTACCTCGTTGAAAATAACAAGACCAGAATCAGAAAATAGTTTCCATTAGTGGATTCATCATGGCCTTCAACGCCTCACAATGCCACAGACTGTGAACAGAAAGGATTTTGAAGGCTTCATTGCCTGTTAGGACCACATGACACCCTTGTAGATGTCACAGGGGCAAGATTTGTTACTTGTATCCAGGCAGGGAAGAATTAAACTAAGGAATCCAGGAAGCTGATAAAATAACACGGTCGCTTTACAAATTCTTTTGAAGTAGTATTTATTGTAAATATTATTATGGAAAGTTTCTTACTCTTAAGAAGCATGGTCTCGAAAATACACATACTTGACTTTTAAGTGATTATTTGACGGCATTATTTACATTATCCAGACATTTCTGTCATTTTGAGAATTCACTGTACACCAAATCATTCCATCTCTTATGGAATTATAAAATTCATAAGCCAAAATTATCTTTAAAAACACATCATCTAATTTCATTATTTATGACTAAGGGAATTAAATTATAGGAGTGGGAGCTCTCTTATTCAAGAACACATATTTCAAATGGGCCAAATAGTAATGCACATCCTTTTATTATGGAGCATTTTAAATTTTTTCTTAATAATTATTTTTACTTTATGTGCTTCGAGTGCTTTGCCTGCACATATGTGTATCTCTCACATGTGTGCCCTGAAAAGTAAGAAGAGGGGATTAGATTCTCTGGAGCTTGAGTTACAGATGGCTGTTGGTTGCCTTTTGGCTTCTGGGTGCTGGACCCAGATTCTCTGAAAGAGCAGTATGTGTTCCTAACCAGGAAGCTGTCATTCTGCCTTCAGATCTTTTGTTGTCTTGGTTGTTTTAGTTTTTCAGGGTCTCTCTACATAACTCTGGCTCCCCTGGAACTCACCATTTAGCTGATGGTCGTTGAACTCAGAGATCTATTTGCCTCTGTCTCTTAGTTCCTAGAATTTAAGGAGTGTGTCACCACACCTGGCACATTTGGGGATTTTTATAGCATCCTATATCTGATAATTCATTAAATATAAAATGTTAATAAATATCAAATTTTGGAGTCTTAGACTAATAAAGATACTAAGGTTATGAACATGATTTAATGGAATAATATGCTGAGAAATACAAAATCTGGAACTTAACTATATATGTTAGTAAAAAAAACTATTTGAAATATTATCTTAAATTACGATAAAAATATAGTCTTCAAATCTAAATAGCACATTTCACAACTTTTCCCTCATTCTGTATAAACAACAACTGGATATTCTCCATGTGCCAAAACTTGGGGAGACGCATACAGCTTTGAATCAAATCTAAAGCCTAGAATTTAGAGTCCAGAAGAAAACAGAAGTGTCGAGAAGTATGGCCCTAGATGGCAACTCCCCTACTCCGTGGCAGGAGCCCTCATGCTGGTCTAAGAAGGGCACGAAGACTCACCTGAGGTGATTACTCTGTGGAGAAGGAGCATCAGGGTGTGATACAGGCTAAGAGACAAGCATCTTACAAAGCTGGAGGACTAGGAATCAGAATAATGCACCTCTCTTGAGGAGCCACTGCTGTACTGTCCTATTCAACAGGTGGACCCATGGAAATGGATTGTATTCCAAGGACATCCAGCTCTTTAGTTGCACCAGTTATATTTCAGGCTCTTGGCCATTGCATGTGGCTGCTGGGTAGCACGCAGGAGAGCACAGACACTCACTATTTCTCACTGTGGCGAGCTCTAGAGAGCGCTGCCCTTGGGTTTGGAGAGGAAAATGATGACAGGTCCATGAGGCTGGAGAAGGAAGTGGAGGCGGAAACTGTCGTGCCCTGGAGAGTCATATCAGTGGGTGAGGACTTTGCCGAAAATGGAGATCCTTACTCAATGATTCGTATACTCTCACAGAGTAAATTAAAATGAAACGTGTTCATGTCAAACACAAATAAATTGTTAATTATTATCATTCTAGTCTACTTTCATGTTCTAGGCTTTCTTCGTGGAGAATTGAGCAGCGGAGATGTGTTAAGATATTTGTGTGAAACGCGGTACAATACCGTGCCCTGCCCCAAACACAGGCACGGTCAAAGGTCAAGCTGGAATATATCGCCTTTTCTATGCGACTATCTATAACTAAATACAGCCACATTATATGTTTTGCTTACTTGTAGACAGGCATTTGTGGAGTATTTATGTGTATCTACATACACCGTTTTAAAGAACTTCTGACACAGAGATGCTGACAGCACAGTGGAAAGGATTGTGTCACGATTCCTGTCCACACGTAGCCGAATTTTGCCTCCGTATTTTTCTAGCCAAGGTCAGTCAGAGACACTTCTACATAGACATCCCAATAACCTTGAGGAGGGCAAATCACTGGCACAGTTAAGAGTGGCATTGAGAACGGTGAGAAAGACACACAAAGTCCACTTAATATTTTGTCTTTGCACAATGGGCACCGCCACAGGTTTTGAAATATGATGTAGTCCTATTCATTAGCCTGGCAATATTAAAATTTGCATCTATTGTGTTAGCAAGGTGCATTCTTTACATTACCCGTCTCCCTGTAGCCTCCGCGTCCTGACTGTCCAATGACAAAAACACTTAAGATAATAAAACCCACCAAAGTGCGGCGTGGCAAAATCTCGGAGGAATGCCGCGTGAGGTCCATGGTTGGAATGAAAACATTTTCCAGGTTGTGAAGCAAACAGAATTCATATTAAAGCCAATTTACAGCGGGTGTTTGTAGGGCTTTGTTCGTTCCTTTGACGTGTCCCTTCTCAAGAGCTTGTGAAGGCTACGATGCGTATTCACAAGGATTCTTCAGTGTAAATGGAGTGATGGGTCGAGACCAACAGAGCAACTTTCAAATTATTAGGCATTATAATCAGCCACGGAGCTATAATGTGCATCCTTCAGAAATGCTGAGAACAGATGACATATACAAACAGACAGATTAAATAAATAATTTGTAACTCTGGTGTTACAGTATGTTGATTTCTTCAACTTAACACTTTTCTCCATGTAAACAACAAAGAGACAAGGGTTGCTCAGTGGAAATCGCCAAATGTATTCAGTTTAGATCAAATACATTGAATTTTCTTATTAGACTTTTACTAGACAGACCCATTTTCCATTATTAGGCCCAAAGATATCTAATCTCATTTTCTAATAAGACACATTAGTCTTTAAAAGTTTCTATAGTAACTGTGCACAACTCAACAAAGCCCATATTATTGTAATTTTCACAAATTAAATATTTATTTTAAATACACACATCTGTATATCTATATGCGTATGTGTGTTCAAGCAATGAATGGTATATAAAGTAGACTGAAATTTTGGTGACTGGAAAGAACTTTCTAACAGAAAGCAATGCCTGAGTCCAGAAATCAGGGATGCTTGCACTAAAAGTTAATGTTTTATATTTATAATACGTCTACCATTTAGCTTTCTCCACTAGTGGGATAATTTCTAAAATTTACACTAATGCTTTCACGTGTATTCTAATGACTATCTTCCTATTCATGAAATAAAATCAAATTTTGTTGACACACAAAGAAACTGAGGAACAGTGAGCTGGCCAACTGACAGTCATCCGGAATTAAACTAAGGTGACAGTGCAGTCTTCCCTGTACAATAATGGTTCCTCCCGATTATGCCATTGTGTCCCAGCTTGGACCAGTTTTCCAGGAGGAGCACGTCGCTTACCGCCGGAGGATCTCATCAGTGTCCTCTTTGAAGGGCATCGCTTCTCAAAAGGTATCCTACCTTCTCCTTTGTAAACCAGGTGAAAATAAAATTGAAGCTGACCTGAGCAGAAGTAATGTGCTTCTTTAGTTTGAAAAAAAATAATCCTATGGCCAAATAATTTCGTATTCCATTGGAAGGAATAAAATATCACTCAAACTGCAATTGTCTGCAAAGAGCAATCATCCCCTGGCTACTACCTCTGAAGAAATTGATTGCCTCTTTATGTCCTCTGCTTCCACATTTTTCTTATAGTTAATGGCTGAGCAGTGATCATTTCATTATCATGGGATGCTTCTCTCTTTTCAGCAGCTGATTCTTCTCTTCCTTCTGCCTAATGGTAGCGGTATTGTTCATAATTAGATCCAGCTTCATTTGATTTTTGTATATGATTTCCTAACCATATCACACTTGGTCAAGCATTTTGCTATAGTAAGAGACTTACCTATAGGATTTGTTGAAATTTTCATTGGGAGAAGTTGTCTTGATCTGTCCTAGAGTTAAGTCCTTCCAGTCAAGAGAGGGGAAAGAGAATCTTGGCTATGTGTGTCTCAGATTTGTGGCTCTCCTACGTACTAGAGAGGAGAACCTCTGTTTGTATTTCTATCCTTTGTCTAGATCCATACCAATTTTGCCAATGCAGAATGAAAACTAATCAGGAAATTTTAATTGACTAAAAAGTACAGATATGCAACCTGAGCTTGTATCTCAAACTAAACCTGTTTGTGAATGTGGTGCTTGACCTATTATCCATGCTTCTTAATGGCTAGCTCTTATATTTTAAGTTAACCCATTTCTATTAATTTGTGTATTACCACGTGGTTGTGGACAACCAATAAGTTTCCATCCAGCATCCAACATGTGTCTCCTG
This sequence comes from Arvicola amphibius, assembly GCF_903992535.2. Taxonomy (NCBI): domain Eukaryota; kingdom Metazoa; phylum Chordata; class Mammalia; order Rodentia; family Cricetidae; genus Arvicola; species Arvicola amphibius. The sequence goes on from NC_052064.1 coordinate 30,106,431, forward strand.
CAGATGGTCTCCACACCATCTATCCTCTCTCTCTCTCTCTCTCTCTCTCTCTCTCTCTCTCTCTCTCTCTCTCCATATATATATATATATATATATATATATATATATATATATATATATGTATGTATGTATAGCCTGGCTATATTCTGTTAAGCCATTGGCCGAAAGCAGCTTCTTTATTAACCAATGGTTATAAAACATATTCACAGCATACAGAGGGGAATCCCACATCAGAAACCCAGGAAGAAAACTTAATATCAACAGCAAAAGGTATAACAAAAATAAAATGGTAGCCTGAGCCATGAAACTGGTAGCTGCCAGCCAATTTGACATGTTAGAGAAGACTACAGGATCACAGATCGGACATTTCAGAGATCCAGGTATGTTAGTCATTTTCTGTTGTTCTAAAATACCCTGACAAAAGCAACTTGTCTTGGTTACTTTTCTGCTGCCATGACAAAACACCATTACCAAGCCAACTTATAAGAGAAAATGTGTAATTTGGGGCTCATAGTTATAGAGGGTATGAGACCATGACCACCAAGATGGGGAACATGGCAGCAGGCAGGAACGCATGACTCCAGAATAATAAAACTTTATCTTGATCCACAAGCACAAGGATGAGAAAGGAGGGGTGATGTGATCTTTTGCAACTTCAAAGCCTGCCTCAAGGGACAACACAAGGCCATATCTCTCAATGCTTCTGAAACAGTCCCACCAAATGGGGACATACATTCAAACACATGAATATATTAGAGCCATTCTCATTCAAACCATCACAGCAACGTAAGAAAGAAATGGTTTATTTCAGTTTATGGTTTCACATAGATAGAGTCCATCATGGAAGAAAAGATATGGCATGATAATAGGAACAGGAATTTGGCTAAACATACCTCCATCCACATCCAGGAAGCAGAGAGAGAACAGAATTTGAGACAAAGTTATAAACTGTCCAAGCCTGCCCCAATGATGTACTTTTTTCCAGTCAGGCTCCAAGTCAAAAAAGTTCCATAATCTCCAAACAGTGCTAACAAATGTAGACCAAGTGTTTAAATATATGAGCCTAATCAAGGCCTATCCCAGTGAAACCACTATCTCTCCGTTATCCAACACGTTCACTGCCATCTCATGCAAAATTCAACTAGCTCAACTTCAAAAATTCCTATAATCTTTAAATAATATCTTAACAAAGTTCAAAAATCAAAAGTCCCAAGTCCCTTATGAATCTCAAGGTAACTTCTTAACTGTGATTCTTTCTAAATTAAATTTTACATTAATAGAATGAAAATTATATAATTCCAACAAACAATGACCCAGCATTTAGATTCCCATTCCCAAAGGGAGCGATGTGGCATAGGGCAGAAAGACTGGGCCAAAGCAAGACTAAAGCCCAGTAGTACAAACATCAGATCCTATAGCACCATGATTGTTTCCTAGAGATTTACTTCCAAAGACTTTATGACTCTGTCCTACCTTTGCTGCCTAAAGTACACACACATCTAGTATCTGGGATGGTTCCTTTTCCTATCTGCGGTTCTTCACAGCAAAATATCTCATGACTCTAACATCTCCAACATCTTGGGCTCTCCACTACAACCCAGGATTCAGCATAACGTCTTCATGAAACGGCCTCTCAGGACCTTCCCAGAAGGCCCCCCACCCTGCCACACATTGCCTGACCTATGCAGTTCTCTGAAACTACAGGGAAATAAGCCATGAGCGCTACAGTTTTGCCTTTCTTGTCTCCAAAACCAGCACCACAGAGACATCCTGCCAAGTATGGCTGCCAGCTCGGGATGAGACTTGGAATTCTTGTGCTACAATCGAAGTAACTTCTGGAGCTATCGGAAAAGCCTTCCTAGACGATTGCTTTCTAGGAGCAAGCAGCCTTTCAGGCTCTTTTTCCCAGATTCGAAGCTTAATTAGATGGAGCCTTGCCTTAAGGGCACCTTTTCTGTTGTTCTAACACAGAGCAAGGAGGAGTCTCTTAAGTCTCTATATTCTAACGATCATAGCTTCTTTTATAGCACAGGACTTGGCTACAACATTAAGCTTCCTGCGGCTCTTATTTTGTCTGTAAGCTGCACATTTTAAATTTTCCTTCCTTACTTGTTCTCTTTAAATATAGATAAGAAATATCAATGTCACCGTCTCAATGTTGAACTGCCATGATATATCCTCTGCCAAAAAAAGAAAAAAAATTAGTCCATTGTGTTCCAGTTTGGCCCCACACAAATTCTCAGTATATAGGCAGAAGGAATTTGGATGCTTTACCAGAATATCGCATGAATAGTCCAATAGCTTATAAAGTCCTTGTTCCTCTCTGAAAACCAGTGAGTTGATCAATCATCCACTGCCCTCCATGAGGTTGTGGCCTACAAGCAAAGTTTCAGCACGTCTGTTCCCAGCGGCTTCATGGCTTCTCCCTGACTCCGCCCTTCTTTCTCCCAGCATTCAGCCTAGCTTACCCTGCCTAGTTCTGTTCTTCCCTGCCATAGGCTCAAAGCAGTTCTTTATTCATTAACCAGAAAAAGCAACACACAGACAGAAGGACCCCCCACACCACCATTCCCTCGTGTTTTCCTCCTCCATCCCCCTCCTCTTCCACCTTTCCTTCTCTCCCCCTCCAGAACAATCTCAATTTTCTCAGGAGATCTTGTCTGTTTCACCTTCCCATGGGGGAATCCATGTATGTCTCTCTTGGGGTTCTCCTTATTACCTAGCTTCTCTGGGATCATAGACTATAGCTTGTTTATATAATAAACACATTTATGAGGAAATAATCACATTTCTGAAGACTCCACTCTCAAGATCTAGTCAGCTCGCAAGAGGACCCAACAGACTGGAGATGAGCATTGGGAACGGAGTCAACGTTCCTATTAGCATAGAACGCCCCACTCTTCAGCTGGGTTGTCCAGCACCAATTAACATAGCTGAGACAATCCCTCACAGACATCTACGGACCAACCTGCGCTGGACAGTCTCCCACTGACTCCTTCCAGGTGATTCTAAACTGTGTAAAAACCCCTCTCCACAGACTCTACCACCAAAAGATCAAGAGCCATTCATCTGCGCAGGCTGCTTCATCTGATGTTCAAGTGGAAAGTTAAGACATTACTTTTAACAACCACTAAGCCTTTTCCGCTGAAAATCTGCATAAATCCCGTGAGGACTGTTATTTCCTTTTCAAAAATTAGTCTCATCAATGATCATGGTCTCCAAAAATGTTGATACCCTTCCTATTAAAATTTAGTCCCCTCACAAATCTGAGCCAATTTTACCAGATAATTTCCAACTAAAGGAAAGCAGTGAACAGGTTGTCTAGGTAGCCTAAACTACGACTGGTATTCTCCCTCATATTTCCATTTCCCTCATGACCTTGTGAGGTCCCCTAGCATGATTTAGGGGAGACCATGAAGAGTCCATATGAAAGCCGAGGTTCCTAGGAATCACTATCTGTTCTACAGTCTAGCTGCGGCTGCCTGGACCACAGTAACTTCCCTATGCTGAATATGAAGAATGGGCTACACTTCCCTCCCTTATCCTCAAACCACACCCATTCCATCACTGGGGCAAAGAAGAGCTACTTCTACCAAGCAGCACATGGCAGACCTGTGTGAAAAGCTAATCTTGCTGTTATTTGATGTTTGAGACAACCGTAGTAACTGAGAGAAACCTCTTTGGGGTGCTGTAAAATCGTCGGGGGGGGGGGGGGAAGTGGGGCACGCGGTAAGCACCGTGGGTGAGCATTTTCTTCGACATCATACTTACACAAGGTTCCTGGTCAGGGAGGAGCTTCAGGCAGCATCAGGGGAAAAGATGAAGGAAAAATGAGCTCTAGCATCTGCTCTCCCTACCCCCATCACGGAACACATAGAAGGCAGAGTGGATTAAAGGAAAAATGTGCCACGTTCAGTAACAGAGCTAGTTAAAAAAAAATGGGAAACAACCTGGACCACAAAGAATCATTTTGTAACATTTATTATACCAACTATAGAATTATACATCAAACTTTGTGTATTATACTAGAAACCTTATGTAGTATCTGTTATTTTTACTCATTTTGCTGTTTCCTGTCAAGACTACCATTTTACTTTGGTAGATGAGAAAATATATGATCCTGAAGGTCACTCAACAATCTCCCCTAAAAGTACACAGACACAAAATAAACTCAGAAATTCTGACTTTTTTTTATATTAAGGTAAATCTTCCCCCTCTCTTTCCAAATAAACAATGTGGCTTCAAATTGCATGCTGTAATCTAAGATACAGAGAGAGTAAATATGCCAAACTTCCAAGGCAGCATTTCTGTTCCCTCTCGGGGCAGAAGTGTCCGCAGCACCGTGTGAAGCCTTGGCTAATGGCAGGTGGCACTGGGGACAGACTGGGATGCAGAGAATGCTAACAATTTAACATAAATGATTTTTCAATTGAAGAGAAACAGGAAGCGTGCCAGAAGGCTGTGGATCAGAGGTCAACACCTGCTCCTCCCTCCGCGTGTCCACAGATTCTGACATCTCATCTGCTGGGAAATCAGACACACTGTGATGCCAGCCAAGCCAGGGGGTGGCAGGGTCTTCCTGCCAGCCACTGCCAGGTCTTAGCCTCATGAATGCCACTCAGCTGCGTTGTGCATCCTTGAGATGACTCCTGCCACCCTGATACACTGTGGCAAAATATGCCTTGATGCCTCTCTGCTATGTGTCACAAGCAACATATGCATTGCTTCATTGCAAATGTGCATCCATAGGAGCCTGTGGGAATGGAGGAGAAACGGGATCCTTTGGAGAGGCTGGAACAGAAAGTTTTTGGTATTCACTGCATCTCGGAGCGGTTATTTACTAGTGAATGATGACTCAGGGTTCGAGTTTTACAGGGTGGTTTTCACACACGGTCTCAGATACACAACAGTTTCATTCTGCATTTGCTGTGATACAGGAGAAAAATCGTCTAACCCCCATTTATTGTTAGCCAATCTTTCCTAATCCCTGCTCTGCATAATAAATTCATGTTCATAATATCCTATGCTACCCTTCCTGAAGAGGAACTAGCACATAAATTCACATGCAAAAAGCCTACATCTGGTTCCTTACTCCTGTTAGCTCTTCAGTCTCGATTTTTCTCTTGCTTTGTGGGGACACTATTTTTTATTTCCTCATCAGGTTTCCCCATCTTGACTTGGAATGTAATTAATTTATTTTTGAGATCAGAGTCTCACTAATGATGCCCAGGCTCTTCAGACTCCCAAGTTCAATAAATTTTCCCACTCAGTTCTCAAGTGCTGTGATTACAGGTACATAGTACATGGTCAGCCATAATTAATTATTTTTATTTTATTTAATTATTTAATCATGGTATTTAACAAGCATTTGGAAGGAGATTCTCCAGCAACTCAAACCTCTTCAGGGGGGAAATAACATGGAAACACTCTTAATCTGTAATTTTCCTGCAAACTTAAGATTATGTCAAAGTTAAAAATGTTTAAATTATATGTTTTCTTTATTTCAAGTCTTATCAGGAAAGTTTCTTGGTTTTGGCAGTGAACATACTCAAGCCTGGCTCCATCCCATTTTAGTTATGCCTCTTTTGGTGGGTTACAGTTTACTGAGTTCTGGTTTTCTTTGTTGAATAGACAGTCTGTCTTATATACCTATAAAAAATTGAAATTAAGCAAATATCTACAGTTTACTAATCACTTCCGTCCTTTTATGTCTTATGTCTCCTAACAAATATTGCTCATTATTAATTTAAATGTGCCCTTCTATGCTATACTGTACCAGTGTATTCTCTTATAGTCAATATTTGTTTGCTGGTCTGGAAAAATGGATTATCTGACTTTATCTAATCAACGATCCAGTGCAATCAAGCAATTGTAAGAAAGTGTTGTTCAGTTGACAAACAGCCATTTCAGGATCCAGATGTCACATGTAATCCTTACATAGAACCCACTGTCACATGGTTCATCATCAAACGAAAACAATGCAAGACTTTCATAGGATTTCTTTTCATGGAAACAAAATAAAAGAAAAACAGTCACACAAAAGATGATCAATACAATTTGTCCTTGAGGAAGTTCTAGTCCAGTCATTTTCAGGAAATATCACTTCACACCATTTGTAGAAATTCAAACCACACACAGTGCTGATGGGAATACAAAATGCCCCTGACACTGAACAAACCAGTTTGATGAGTCCTAAAATTATCATGCAATCCAGTAATTCCATTTCTAGGTATATAAAATAAGACACCGTGAAAACTTAGAAAACAATCCTTTGGAGGTGAATACCCATTTCCTAAAGCTTTTAATAAACTACTACATAACAAATTATTGATAAGTAAATCAACAGCTGAAATCATCTCTAGACCCCCAGGGTAGAGGGAGTAAATCAAACCCAGAAAGTTGACTTCTGACTTAATACACACACACACACACTTGCATGCACACACACACTTGCATGCACATACATATGCACACACAACACATGTATGCACATACATGCATACACACACATACATACACATACAGACACATACTAAAATGAATAAACAAATGAGACAAAATATCTTTAAAAGGTTTAAAAAATTAAGTTGAGCAGCAACATAAATATTCCAGTGAAGAGTGTTAGGAGCAATGAGACCCCAGATCCTGAATTTCTTGTAATCCCCTGATCTGAGTGCCTACAGCTGCTCTGAGCACGAGACCTTCAGGAGTTCCTGATGGCAGGAGAGTGGTTTCTGGTGGGTTTGGCTGGGGCGTGGCTATCTCTATATAATCTGCCCCTGAACACAATAAAGGGGGCATTCTTGGGGAATTCAAGCATGACCCGTGTTGCTGTCTCTCTGTCTGTGTGTGTCTGTGTTTTCTAACCTCCAGCCCCCTTGCCCGAAACTCGGTAACAGGGTAAAAGCGCATCAAATGCAGACACGGGGGCATGGTGCGTGGCAAAGAGGAAGAGAGTTTTCTAAAGCAAGGGTCCAGAGCAGCTGTGTAGAAGACAATCACCTGGCTGTGTTAGGCTGATGCCAAAGGAAAGATCAAGCTGGAGTATTCTTTTGCAATGGACTTTTCTTCTTGAAACACAACACGCTTGACTACCCACCCCAGAGTGGGAAAGATGTACAGGTCGGTAAGCCAGTGTGTAACAAGTCTTCCTCTGCTGTGCCAGTCAGCTCCCAAATAACAACACGGAGACTTCTTATTAATTACGAAAGCTCAATCTTAGCCTAGGCTTGTTTCTAATTGGCTCTTATAACTTCAATTATCCCATTTCTACCATGTGGTTCGTGGCTTTTAACTCTTCTCCCACATGCCCTGTTTTCTCTGCATCCAACTGGCAATCCCCACTTTCTATTTCCCAGAGTTCTCTCTGTCCGGAAGTCCTGCCTATATCTTCTGCCAAGATATTGGCCATTGAGCTCTTTATTACACCAGTCACAGAAATACATCTTCACACAGAGTACAATTGTCCCACAACACCAGGGAGCGTTTATTGGGTGTACTAACAATATCATGAGTGAAGGGGGCACTTCTAACAGTTGGGATGAGTCATAGCAACAGCATCACCAAAATGGCCATCCCAAAGAGGGCTTAGTAACATAACCCTGGGGCTCTCTGTTGATCTCCACTGACCTCTCCTTGACCTCAGCTGGTCAGTTTCCTCTCCCAGCACTTTTTGCTCCTTCTCTAAGGAGGTTAGGGAATTTTGTGAATCTTTCTCATTTCTGTGACATAGGACATTCTGTTGACCTCCCGAGTCTCAGGAGCCTCCCTATGTCACCTACAGAGAACATTTTGATTAGAGAAAAGTGCTCTACAGCAGCTACATAAATGTTATTTATAATTTTATGAATTGGAAAAATAAAGTGGCTGTATTAATTACAAAATTTCACAACGAGGAATATAACTGAGAACAAAGAAGAACTTTTTTTTTAAGAAAAGGGGTCAATTCACCACAAATACATAACCACCCTGAATGTTTATACATCCAGTAATAGAGCTGCAATTATATACATAAAACTCTAATGTTTCAGAAGAAATCTAAACATGTATAATTAGAGTTGTAAAATCTGATACTTCTCTTTCTGTAATTAATTGAAAGGAAAAACAATAAATCAGTAGGTCTAAAGCCATCAATTTGATTTATAGGTTATACAGTCAGCAGAATATACATCATATTTAAGATTTATTTTCTTTATTTTACGTGGGCACATGTGCCTGAGTATACATTTATGCATCATGTGCACGCACGTATTGGTGGATGCCGGAGGAGATCAGATCCCCTGTAAACTGTAGTTAGAGGCAACCAGTGTGGATGCTGGAAACAAAGCTAGGCCCTCAGCAAGAGCAGCAAGTGTTCTTAACTACTGGACCATCTCTCCGGTCCCAAGACTGTACATCATCTTAAAGTACACATTGTTTCCCAAGATAGCAGTCAGTAAGAAGTGTGACCACTTTATCTTTCGATTCATAAAATTTCTAGACCAAATAGGTCAGATATAGGCATACATAGAAGGATTGGCTATAGGAATCGGCCCAGGTCGTATAGAGGCTGTGAAATTTCGGGTTATGGGATATTCTATCTTCAAGTTGGAGAGGAGGGAAGCTGAAGTGTAACTCAGTCCATATTCAAAGACCTGAGGATCATGGGACTTGATGTGATTTTCAATCAGACACAAAAGGGCTGAGAACCGGGGACCTAGGCTGGAGGAAGGAGCGGTAAGAGCCAACTGCCGTACTCTGTAGACTAAGAAACTAGAAAGTCTTGAGTTCTAATGGTATGGACAGGAGTTGGTCAGATGACAGTGCATAAGCAAAGAGCACCATGTGCCAGGCAGCATTACCTTCAGACTTTTACTGCCCTTCCCGTGCCCCCTAATTTTCAGTCAAAACGTTATCTAAACATAGGTCTCTGGAACGAATGTGCTAAAACATATATTGCAGCTAACACGCATGTCGACCTCGATTCTTCTCACTCCCTGACATGGTCTGAATCTTAAAACCTCACAAAATCAGCAAGATGCACTTCTGCAGAGCCCGAGATGCCAAAGACCCCATTTCCATGGTAACTTTAATGCTCGAGAAGTAAAAAACAGAAGGAGTCTTAAGAAAATTGCACCAAGTGAACAAAATAAATTATTAGAGTGAACATATGTGGCATAAACAAAATATGGGGTACAGTTATTAAAAATGAATTGCCTTTTGAAAGTGAAAACAAGCAGAACTCAGGCGTGGAACTTCAACTTATGGGAAACGTGGTCATTCCACATTTAGCAGACAATCCCAGCACTTCTTGGGACACACACACACACACACACTTTCACACACACAAATGCACACTCACACAACACTCACACACACACTCACACTCACACACACTCGCACACACATACATACACATACTCACACAATCACACACACGCACACAAGCACACACACTCACACATGCACACACACACGCACACTCACACATGCACACTCACACACACAAAACCAATCAAAATAGTCTCGTTTTATTGTGCAAGTGCATGTCTTCGTGCAATTGTAAGTTATCGATGAATTAAGGAAATAAAACAGGATGGGAAGATATTAGATTTATGCTAGTCAAAACAAATATCTCCCATTTCTTTTATAACAGTGTGAGTTGTGTGTTTAGTATTATTAATTGTATTTTCCACCCATAACACGAATGCAGCGTCAATTTTAGACCACGACATCTTTAAGCAAATGTTTTTATGGCAGTGAACCCTCAATGTCCCATCTAAGCCTGGTATTTTCAGGTAAGTCATTGACATTGGAAAAGATCACAATGAAGCAGACATCTCATGACAGCTGAAAAAATTAGGAAGACATCTACGGCAGTGAAATAAAATATTCTCTCCGTGTATGCATGTGTTTGAGTCAATGGAGCTCAAGGGAGGTCAAGTTTGCCTTTCAAAGACATTTGATTTCTTGCTACAGAGAATCTTAGGCCCAACCAACCTGTGTTATGAACACCATCTCATTACAGCGTTACCATTGAGTTCTTGCTCTCAATGTCTACGTTTCTATTTCTATAAACTGTGGGTGAGTCTCATTCTTGCCACCAAATAACTTCGGAAAGAAGAACAACGTAGATTTCCTGGAGACTTGCTTGGCCCAGCTCATCATTTTGCTTTAATAATATTAATGCCCTAAACTGAAAAATAAAATTCAATTTTCAATGTTCAAGGCCTCTAATCCAATAAAACCATGAATAATAAGATGTGATGTCTTCAGAATTATAAACTAAAATTTGATTTCCAATTGTTTATTGACTCGACCGAAGAGTGTACTGAATGATGGCCAGACAAGGGGCACTGTCCTGGGCCCTGAGAACCCAAGCACAGACCTGATGTGCCGCATCTAATCGGGCCCATTGTTTAGTAAATACAAGAGAAAACTATGCTGATAATGTCCTTCAGTGTGGTACATAGTGATGGTATGTCTGAATGTAAGAAACAAGAGAAATGTTAATATTTTCTTGCCTACGTCTTTCTTTTTTTTTTTTTTTTTTTTTTTTTTTTTTTTTTTTTTTTTTTTTTTTTTTTTTGGTTTTTCGAGACAGGGTTTCTCTGTGGCTTTGGAGCCTGTCCTGGAACTAGCTCTTGTAGACCAGGCTGGTCTCGAACTCACAGAGATCCGCCTGCCTCTGCCTGCCTCCCAAGTGCTGGGATTAAAGGCGTGCGCCACCACCACCCGGCTGCCTACGTCTTTCATTTACTACTTTTTTCTAGTATTGGTGACTGAACCCGGAGGTGGACGCCCGGTGGAAAAGGATTCTGCCACTGAGGAACACCCAGCCCTCTACATCCATGGAAACAGTTACAGACAGCGAGTGTGTGGGTGCATGCATTTGTGTGCACGTGCGTGTGTGTGCGTGCATTTGTGTGCACGTGCGTGTGTGTGCGTGCATTTGTGTGCACGTGCGTGTGTGTGTGTGTGGTGTGTGTGTGTGTGTGTGTGTGTGTGTGTGTGTGTGTGTGGTCCCAATGTTCTATCAACATATACAGAGAAAACACATGAAGTCAGAGCTCACGGCTCTCATCGATGTGTGCATATACAGATTTATAGACATATGTGCTATGGAATACAGAAACAATGTCAGCACTTGACTGCCCATCACAAGGAGTTTTACATTACTGTCTTCCTGAATACAAAAATAAAGTGAAATAACCACACCGATCTGGTACATTTTAAGGAAAAAAGTATAGTGAAATTCACAGCTCTGGTCCAAAGTCCTGACATGGTCCTAAGGCAGCGCAGGGCTTGATAAGATCGGAGCCAGGGAGAACTCTGCCTTTTCTTCAGATCACCCTCTGATCTTGAAGCCCAAATGACCACCCCAAAGCCCAACCTCGGAGCTCTCTCTCTTCAGATCAGATTCCCTCCCTCCCTCCTTTCCTTAGAGTGATGAATGAGCTTCTCTGCGAATTTGGAGGAAGGAAGACCATATTTCAATCACAGACACTCTCGTTTGCTCCTGTATGTGATATTTGCAAGATGTGCAGTATTTCTTCATCCAGAGGGCAGCTTCTGCGTCTGCTACTGAGTTCTCCCAGTTACTCTAAGAATTACATGTATCATTAGGTACAAAAGTGCTTTGTAAAATTTAAAGCATAATAAACTGTAATATTTCATAGCGTTTCACATAATAACTCTGACAATGTGAGTAAGATGATTAATTTAATTGTGAGGAATTAGCTGAATTATCGGAATGAACTGCACAGTTAATTGTTAATTAAAAGAATAAAGTTTATTTAATTTTTATCCATTCATTATTTGCTGTCATGCTTGGAGCACAAAAACACTCAGATCAACAGAGAGGAAGAAAGCAATCAGCAAGTGCAGGAAATGTATTTCTATGTCTCTTTAGTCTCAAAGCAGAACATGTGTTTGCTTATCCCAAATACAGCAGCTGACCTGTGGAAAGACACGTGCAGCTCATCTGAGCCGGTACCTGGAGCACTCCCGGAGGAACGATGTCCCACCCAGAGCGCTGCCCCCCACATCTTGTTCCCTTCACCCTCCCAACTTACTGTAACTTGGCAAGACCCCAAACAAATGCACTTCGGGCATGTCGCTTCTGAGTATTGTCACGCACTCTAGAATAAAGTTTCTTTGAAAATTTTTATTACTGAGATAGCGTTCAGCTCCATCCTCTCTGTCATGCCATTTACCCTAGCTCCTGCGGCAATCATGGGTTCCACACGGATCTGACCACATTAGTCATGGACAACCAGACAGCGTTTAACCTGGGCGTAACGCCTATCACCCACTTACTGTCTCGGGAATTATGTTCCCGTGGAGTCTGGCATCTACACAGTTCAGTGCGACCTCCAAAGATATGCCTGGCAAGTGAGAAATGAGAGCCAAGCTTGTCGTGGAATCAGGAACTTCCACGGGATGAAAACTAGGATATCAGCACAGCATGCATCCCGTCTTCAACAAGCAAAGAGCCGGCAAGCCTAAGGAAGTAAATGACCAGATTAATGCCTGGTGGAAACAAGGGAACATGTATAAACGCGGCCCTTTAGAGTGTTGGAGCGTGGGATGGTATATAAAGCAATGACAAGGATCCAGTTAACATGGTAGCGGCCCACCATGGTTAAGTGTATAATGTACCCCAAAGACCTTAGCCTGCTCTAATAACGTCATTTTACCTAAGTTGGTTTTATAATAATTTAAGATAGATGGAGGGATGGATAGATAGATAGACAGATAGATAGATAGACAGACAGACAGACAGACAGACAGACAGACAGATAGATAGATAGATAGATAGATAATAGATAGATTATAGACAGACAGACAGATGATGATTGATAGATAGATAGATAGATAGATAGATAGATAGATAGATAGATAGATAGATGATAGACAGACAGACAGACAGACAGATGATAGATAGATAGATAGATGATAGACAGACAGACAGACAGACAGATGATAGATAGATAGATAGATAGATAGATAGATAGATAGATAGATAGATAGATGATAGATAGATAATAGATAGATTATAGACAGACAGACAGACAGATGATAGATAGATAGATAGATAGATAGATAGATAGATAGATAGATAGATAGATGATACATGATAGATAGATAGATAGATAGATAATAGACAGAGATAGATGATAGATTGATAGATGATAGATAGATAGATAATAGATAGATAATAGATTATAGACAGACAGACAGACTGACAGACAGACAGACAGACAGACAGACAGATAGATGATAGATAGATAGATAGATAGATAGATAGATAGATATATAGATAGATGATAGATAGATGATAGATAGATAGATAGATAGATAGATAGATAGATAGATGATAGATAGATGAGATTCTAAATGTTGGTTGGTTTTTTAATATTAAATAAGTCCTCGTGGTAAGCAAATTAAATGGACATCTTAGAATTATTCTTACTTAACTCAGACAATAAATGATAAACAATATCACATTCTAAGAGACCCCTTCAAAGACCAACCCTACTATTAAAGGAGACATATAATGTCACTCATTTCTTCACAGTCCATTCCACCTGCCTGGCCCACTGAAAATCGGAAAGGATTAACAATAAATCTTAATCATTTGAGCCCCAGCAACAGAACAAGTAAAGACCACAGCAGGGGTTACTGAAAGAGAAAATGAGGTTTCTGTAGCTGGTTGTGCAGCTACTGAACTCTTTAATAGATTGCTCTCAGTTACACTTAGGAAGAGGGATATGTATTCACTTATACACGAGAAGAACACGCAATTAGCAGGTTTCCAAGCCGTAGTGACTGCATTACTTTCTGCCAAAATGTAATGCATAAGGACCTTGATTATTTCAGCATTTTCCTGAAGATCATACTTCAACAAGTTCACAGAGACCCGAAAGCTCCTGCATGCGTGAGCATTTCAGAGACCCAAGGACCTGGGCAATCTTGGGGGATCTCTTTTGAAGTAGAAACAGAAGCTGTTGCAGCGCCCACGGCACAACACAAGAACAGGGCTTCTTTGTGTTCCGAAAGCAAAGCGGTCAACATTTTTTACAAACTGCATTTATCGCTAAAACAACAGTTCAAAGCGGGCATGGGGCAGCTAGAGCCTAGCAGATGTCATACTATACTTTCAGCTGCCCTGCTATCCCAGGCCATGTTCCCTGGAAGAAGTTGAGTCAGAGAGGAAGGCAAGGCAGATAAAGACACTGTGAGTAATACCTGGCAAGTCACTAAAGGAAGATTATAGTATGACTTCCGCATTCTGGAACAAAGCCATGCTCTATCCTGTAGGGGACTATTCTACATTGCAAAATTAATCCTGACTTGTAACTAACCTAACTAGGAGATACCAGATGGACTGTGAAACCAAACCTTCCCGTGGTGAACTCGTGTAATCAAATCCACAGAGTTTTAAATTAAGGAACATAAAGCCAAAACACCGTTGGATGGAAACCATGTATTTGAAGCTCAGAAGACACACATAAATCACAAAAATTTCTATCAAAAGCTACTCTGGCCCAACCACTGGCGTAGTGAAACCCTAGCTCAGAGCCACAGTGCAGAGGGTATTTTGTTAGTGTCAATTGTTGGAGGAGAAAATTTCTGTTGGCCTGGTTCACGGTTGATATTGGATGTGTTCAGGCTCAGCACAAATGGAAGGCTGTAAGAACTGCTTCTAATGGGCACAGCGAGCAGCTCTCCATTCAACCTCATGACAATGAAAGCAATATGTGGTAACAGTTAGAGATTCAGGGACCTCGGTGACCAGTGAGGGGAATAAAAATGGCACAATCAGAGACGATATAAAATGGAAAAGAAACGCACGAAAAGCCTACGTGAGCAAGTGCATGAAAGTTGAGTGTCTGGCTACACCCAGAAAGATAAAGAAAACCTGGCCCAAAAGTTGCACTCAGTAACTCAGATGAGAGAGAGCTTCGACTCAGGGGTGTTAGCCTAGCTAACTCTTCCTTAAATGAAGAGTTCGAGAACAAGAATCTTTAGTGGTGTAACCATGATCTCAAAGTTACAGATTATTCACGGAACAAACAGTCAGGGTGGATCCTCCTATTACCCCTGAAAAAAAAGTCATCAGAAGAGATGGCTCATAATTTCCTTATGTGGCAATATATTTGAAGATTGAACTAATGACTTGATACCACACACCCTACCACAAATCCCCTATGCTGTGGAGGCCATAACACTTGCCATTATAACATCCTCTCTCCCAGTAACTGTTTTTGTAGGCCTTTTAAGAGACTGCAGAAGGCATGGTCTGTAGTCGTGGTATCCTGAGCAATAGTATCTCTCATCAGAAGAATCCTTGTGTGACGAAGTATGTCAATAATATAACTGCGGTACCTACTGAGGCTTAGTCCCATCATTTCTAAGCAATTATTATATATAATAAAGTAACACATTAATAAGGGTATAAATTCAGGTTAATCCTACCCAGGGCAACACTTCAAGCTTTGCATATTTTTTGAAGGTTGCCTTATTTGTACTGAACTCATGGTAATGCTTGGTTTTGTCTTTCCCAAGCTAGAATTGGTTAAACCAGAAACCAAGGAGAAACAGTAGAAATGGTGTCTCTCAAATAATCTAGTTCCCTCCTTGGGTTTGTCTTCTGCTCCATATAAACTCCCTAGATCCCCAGAGGCACCGTTCTCGTGGGAAGATGCTTGAGGATCTCGCCACTTTGGACGTCACAATAACCATGTACTCAATTAGGGATTCTGACGACCAGGCATTACAAGCAACAAAGAACAAAGATGTTTGTACAGGGTTGCTAATCTTGTTTAGCAGGTACACCTAAATATTCTAAATATATCTGATGACGTCATTCCAGCTGAAAATGCGATTTCTAGAGAAAATGCTCCAACGGAGAGGGCTCATGGCAATGTCTGTTAATGCTTTGCAGCTCACAGTGGCGGTGAGCGCAAGGGAGCCAGCTAAAGCCTGAACTAGGAGTGCTCAAGACTGCGGTCCTGTCATCCAGGAAGCTATGGAACATTCTACTAATCCAGCACAGGCCTGAATGCTATTCCTCCAAAAAATGAGAAAAACCAAGAGTGACAAAGGAAAGAGTTTATAAAGACTGTATCCATAAAGCCAGTTGCCATACAAGTGACTATTGATGTCAGCATCCTGTGATGTCCATTACAACTTAGCTTCATTTACAAAGCCTCACACCTCAGCCTCTCAGAGTCTACCTCAGAAGCAAACCCACATGACTGCCAGTATTGCGTTCTGCATCCCTGTACAATGAGCACACACAGATGACGCTAAATTCTCCTGCTAAGTAGAGATATAGTCAAGTACCCTTGGACCAAGCCTTCAATTGCCATTGAATATCTATGAGGACAAGCAGGGTAAAGTGCTTCCCTAGACTGTACTTACCAAGAAGGGTGCCTATAAAGAGGTACATTTCTTTACAAACCCAAGTCTTTCGAGTGTGTTTACATCTTTGCACTCTGGAGCCCACGACGCGAAGAGCCGTTCCCGTATGATGACTTTCCTAATGACCCTTTAATGTTGCTAACTCCTTTAGCAATTGCAGTCGCTGGATTATCAGCAACTTGAAATATATCAATACAACTTTTCTTATGGAATTTAACTTTTTGACATTTAGATCTTTTTTTTTTTTTTTTTTTTTGGTTCGGAGTTCTTATTATAAGTCTGATGAAAAACAGCCACCAGGAGCCATGTTAAAAAGTGGATATAATGATTTTTGAAACTTTCTTTGCCAAAGAATTAGAATTTAGCTGTATTCAAATTTAGAATTTTTGAGGCAGTCTCAAATTTTGAGACTATGGCCATATTCCATGCCAGATTATAATACAGATGACCTCTAGCCCAGTCCTTGACAAAAATACTATTCCCATCTGAAAATTTGTAAACATGGTGTTTCCTACTTGATTTCAATCAGCATTATTGGTATTCTGGTTTTTTTTTTTTTTTCACTCCAACCAGAATCTCTCACAAATCATTCTTGGAATTTTCTAGCCTGTGGCTCCAAACTCTTCTGCATTCTTCCAACAAACTTATAAATCACGTGGTCAGGCTTATCACAGCAAAAGCACCACTTCTGGTATGAATTTTATGTGTTATTTTCATTCTCAACACAGTGGCAAAATACCTAAAATACTCAATTTAAGTAAGGAGAAATTAAATTTTTAGAGGTACGATTCATTGTGGTATGGGAGAGACATCAGAGAGGCCTTGAGGCAGGTCAGACTAGAACCTAATCTGGGCTCTGGTCCTCCAAGGCCCACTTCTAGTGCCCTACTTAGTCCAAGACCTCATCTCTAATGGTCCTAAGGCCTCCCGAAGCACACCCCAGTTGTAGACCAAATGTTTATGAAACACATAAAGCATGGGTAACATTTTTATTCAATTGATAACAAAGCTTTTCTCCCAATATTTACCCAAGGGGGGCTATGTTTTAGATATTATGCCTAGACCTTTAATTCACTTTGAGTTAACTTTTGCATGTGATGTGGGGTGGTTGTACAGTTTCATTTTGGGTGATACAACTTCCAGGATGTTGTTGAAAGGTGATAAAGAATGACCTTTATCACCCTATTCAAAAATCATTTGATAACATTTGATAGAATTTGTTTATACGCACTCTGTATAAAGCCTCCCTTTCCGAGACCACCTGGCAATCTAACATATATTGACGTTGAAAATTGGGATATTTGAAATGACTTGTATTTTAGCTAGGGTTTCTATTGCTGCCACAAAACACCATGACAAAAATGTCAACAGGAGGAAAGGGTTTGTTTGGCTTCCTCTTGAGCATCGGTGTTCATCACTGAAGATGTCTGGACAGGAATTCCAACATGGCAAGATCCCAGAGGCAGGAGCTAATGCAGAAGACACGGAGAGGAACTGCTTACTGACTTGTTTCCCATGGCTTGCTCAGCCCCACCTTCTAATGAACCTGGGACCACCTGCCCAGGAATGCACCACCCACCATCGGCTGGACTCTTCCCCATTGATGGCTAATTGAGAAAATGCCTTACAGTTGGATCTCACGGAGGCATTTCCTCAGCTGAGGATCCTTCCTCTGGTGATTCTATAGCTTGTGTCAAGTTGACACACAAAACCAGTCAGTGCAACATATGACAAGAACTGACGTTGCTTGGCGATTTCCATAGTAACAAAGTGAAGGACCAAATTCTGTTTGTCTGAAACAAGGCTTCGAATTGAGAATACCACAAGATCAGCCTGTGCTCTTAACCACTGAGCCATCTCTCTACCTCCTGAAGGGAAACTATAGGGGAAGTTGTTGAGAAGGCTAAAGCCTCCGCTACATCCCAGTTATATTAAATCCCAAGTTGTATCAACTCGAGTGAACTCTCATGTACAGACAAAACTAATAGTGATTGTGTTTTACCAAACCTGCAATTTTGCATAATAGCTGAAGTTTTGAGACCTCAATATCTTATCCTCTCTTTAAAATAAGCCTGTAGATTTAGCCACCATTTACATATTTGCACATGTATGACACCTCATATTTTATAAAAAAGCAAAGTCCATCATTATTGCAGGAAACTTCTGTTTGCCGGGCTATATAAATCCACCAAGGAGGAAACACCCACTGGAATTACAAATTTACATTCAGTTTTAAGACATATTGTTATCTTGATAGCTGGGACAAATTAAATTGCTCACAATATAATACACTGACCAGCAGTGTGCATGAACTGACCTCTCAGGCTTATGCTGTGCATTAGCTTTGGACCATTAGGTTGTCTTTGTCCCTGTACACACACACACACACACACACACACACACACACAAGTACCACATTCATACCTTTCTTGTATTTTACAAGAGAGATACCTTTAAATTCAATGATGCAGGCCCTGATGGAAGCCAATACACATTTCTCTCAGGTTCTTCTGCCCATCCACCCCCATTTTCCTTATCTGCCCATTTCTATAGAAGTGCCTGGGTGGGAAAACTCTTCTTGAAAAATGAAATCATTCTAATGACCATGGTCCTCATCTTGTCCTTTCCTTTACTTAACAACATTTATCATGATAAGAACATCCTCTTCATCTCTCTCCAACTTCACACTAAAACATTTTCCCCTGAGGAATAGTGATTCTATTTTCCCTGAGGAATTGTGATCTCTCAATCACCAATTCCAAAGGATGCTCTTTTTTAATGGTGTTGTCTGTGCAATCTTATCCTGGGGTTGTATTTTCCTCTTTGAAAATGTTCCATACTACAGTTTTCTGTGATAGTGGACTTGTGGCTCCTACTCTGTTTCTTTTTCTGTCTTTTGAAATTTTTTTTAAATAATTCTGGTGAGAATTCTGCACAGACTCATCCTTGTGACATCTTCATGTTAAGTGCTGCCCCTGACTGGTATCATATGCTCTTACATGTTTACTATACATACATTTATCATTCTAAAACCCATGCTTTCAGTTCCCTAGGAGTTTTTGCGGAAACTATAAAGCCAGTTGGTCCAAAATGAAAATCATACTGTGATATCAACATGATGCATACCGGGCTAGGTCAGAAGATGATCAGATATCCAATCAGAATGTTGTCTGAGGTGATTAGGTTCTGGAAACTAATTAGCATGTGTATTGGGAGTCAGATATTTCTCACCAGTGCAAGTGGGCATCATCCAATTCACTGATGCCCTGACAGTACAGAAAGGTAGAGAAGGCCTGCATTCTATTTTTCTGCCCTAACTTAAGGTCATCACATAGGTATTCTACCTAAGGACTAGGATTTACACCTACTTTGAATTTGAACCAGATATTTTGCCCAGCTCCCTTGTATTTCCAGACCACAGAGAGCAACTCATGGGACATTGCTACTTCCATACATGTCTAAGTCAACTCTAGAAAACGAATCTCACACATATGCACATGACTGTGTCATGTGTATACCAATAGCTCCTGTTGATTCTATTTCTTTGAAGAATCCTAATGAATTCCCTTTTCCTAATATTATTCCCTGTGTTTTCCCGATAAGAGTCAGAAGTAAGTTCTTGTTCTTGAACATGGGAACAAAAAATCCTAGAAGTGTAGATGTATTCATTTCCTTCACTCAACATGAATAATCTTTAGCAATCCGACTAGTGTTATCTCCAAGGTTTCTCGAGCCATCCCAACAGACACCTTTTCTGACTATAGCGCCATATTCTCTTGCCAGAATCACTATAATGGACTTCCAATTGAGCACCTTGATCACCCATCTTCTAATGACCCCTGAAATCTGTGTCCCCAGCTTTCCCCAAACACGTCTAAGTGGAAATCTCAGCTACTTCTTTTTCCTCATCAAAATCTATGGGTGCACATTGCCAGAATTCATTGCCAGCACATTGGCATGGCTGTACAATCCTTCACAGTCTTCCGCCTGGCTTCCAACGTCATAATCCAGTGCCTGGGGTGCAGAAGCTTTGGTCTGCACTTGCCCTCCGTTTGTGCGATAAATCCTACTCCTTTCGACACCCCCTTGCTCTCAACTCTGGTGTCTACCCATACGCCCTGCTGCTGTTCATCACTACGTGATTGCTACTTTCTGTACCTTCTATATGCTTTTGTTATTACACTGCTTGTCCCAGTCTCTGTATTGGTCTGTCTCCCTTGCATGGAAGTTTCTCACTAGCAGGGAATGCATGTGATTTGCCCTTTCATCTGCAGCACCTAACGAAATTATCCCTTTTGCCTTGGTCATTAGGAAATCTTTGTAGAACGGAAGTGAAATGGATTTGTGGTTCTCAGCATAGACTTTGCTTTCTTTGTAACAGTAATAGATTTTAAATCATATCATAGAGCTTCCGCTTCACGACAGCTAAATAAACTAACGTGCTTATTTCTTCTCCTTTTCAAACCTAAATGATCATAATGCTGCAAAAGTAAGAAGAAATAATGATTACGCAAAAAGAGGAGGAGGAGCTCTAAGAAATTATTTATTTTGACAAATTTGGTTTCTTTAAATAAGGAAAGGAGTCACTGGAGAGCAAAAAAAGGAAGGGAGCTGTTTCAGCTTACAAATAAGAGTCTTTATGTTGTTTGTTTGTCTGTTTAAATTTCCTGCAAGTGAAACTATTTGATCAGAATAGGGTATTTTACAAAATAGGGCAAAAGTTCCGGAAACTGCTTGTAGAATTCTTACCAAACAGCTCGATAACTACCTTTAATAATCCAAAGAATTCAAAATACAGGATTGATAAAGTAGAAGTTTTGTATCTGCCGGGGGAGGGGGATCAGGTTTCTTTTAGACAGGAGACATTCTACAAAAACAGCAAAGAAAGCATCCAACTGAGCTGCCCACCTAGTTACTCTCATGCTCTGTCTATCCCAGGAATGTCTTTGCCAACTAGCACACACTTCATCTGTCAAAGATTCTCCAGGATCCTGGCCCATTTGGGGTAAAAGAGGTGGAGAAAAAGAATTGTAACGATGTGAAAGTCTAAGCTAGCTTACAGTGTAGAGCCATTACAACAACTTCATGCTGTTGTGGTATCTCCTTCCATTTTATTTTTTACAGTGTATGAGTGAGTAGACCAGGCTGACCTAAAACTTGCAATCCTCCTGCCTCACTCTCTGAAGTGCATAGATTACAGATGTGTTAACCTTAACCGTGCCTGGCCTTCAACTTACTTCTTCATTCGTATTTACTGACAAGTAACCGAGAAATACTATAGATTTAAAGAAAAGAAAAACAAAACAGAATTAACAAGTTGACCAAGTATAGAATGGAAGAGAAATTTGGAAGAATTCCGTAATATGTAGAGATTGATGTAGTTTATTCACAAAACAAAGGCATATTCTGAACCTAATGGATATCATAAACTCTGAGAAGGTTCTTGAAATCTATAACTTGGTGAAATTAAATATCTGTTAAATATTAAATAGATGGCCAAATGTCTTAATGGAGAATTAGAAGAAAAATAAACAACTATGTCACACTGTATGTGTAAAGTATGTGTGTGTATATATATATATATGTTTATAATATTTCTATTATAATATATTTTATCATATGTTTATAATACATATAAAACATATAATATTACATGTTTATAATATATACTATATAGTCACTCTCATAGAATGAGAACAAATAACAATTAGAATTAAATTAAAAAGAAATCTCTGCAAAATAATCCCAAGTAATGTCTCAAAGCTGAAAAAAAAACACAAAAAAGAAGAAATGTAAAGATCCTGCCAAGTAATAAACAGGATCGATGGAAATATTGACATCTACAGACATCGTGCAGAATCCTGAACTATTAAATTGGAAAGACAGTCCACAAAGCTTCTAGAGAGAATTCGGAAGAGATTGCTGGTAGATGCTAGGAGGCAAAAGAGCGAAGGTTTTTTATAGAAAAAGAAGAAAATGGCGTGGACGCTGTAATTCTATAGCAATCCAAACAACATACACAATAAGGAATAAAGGTTATTTCTGAGAGCTGGAGAAGCCTTGGCGATGTTTAAAGTTTCAAAGTTAGAGAGCAGAACTTGGAAAATAAAAGTTTGACAGGGCAAAAAAAAATACTGTGTGGAGAGACAGCTGAGCAGTGGGTGCTTTGGTATTGTGCCTCGGCTTTAATATCCAGCATGGGTCAGAAATCAAACTGGAGAGGGGAACGTAAGACCCGTGAGGTTAAATGTATGATCTTTCAATACACATTGCTAACGAATAAAATTCTAAATGAATGGAAGAAGATAGAGTTGCACACAAGTTGACCACAGTTGTTTGCTCACAGTATAATGAAGAGTGCAGGAAAACAAAGGACTTTTTGAAAATCTCTCCCCGGTCTCTCACCTGCTAAAACGTCGGGATGTCTTACCAGGTACATAAAGCACAACAATGGTCACAGTCACATTACCCTCACATGGTCCCGATCGGCTTCTCTCCCCGGTGGAAAGGGAGCCACATCCTTTTACCGTGCTCGGGACGGTTACACCTCCTCGGTTCCCTGCAGACAGAGACCCCAAAATAGGATGCAGAGGACCAATAGCTCTTGGGGACACTAGAGGGAAGTCCTATTTGTCCTTCTGTGATGTTAAAGAGCTGCCATCACACCGCGTGAGTAAGGCCATGTTGAAGGGAGGAAGCAGAAGCGTAGGTCACCATGGGAAGGACAGCATTGAGAGAGAGGCAAGGAGAAGAAATAGCTGGAAGTCTGCTGAGTCCCTTACTGTCCTTAGTGGGCATTTCACTCAGAATGTCCCGTCTTCACATAGTAGCCAGGAATCAAGAACGGGCTGCCCTGCAGAGAACGTATACTGTAATATCAAGGCATTTTGATATTGTAAATGAAAAGACAGATAAAACTACTGGGCATAAAAAACGGGGGGCATTCGGAACAAACAACTTCTGGTTGTTTTGCTTTGCCCTTTAGTGGCCGAAAAGAACGTGGGATCATTTTTTAAATGACAAGTTTGGATTTAAGATCTGAGACAGCCCAGCAGACCAAACCAAATCACGAGCAAGAAAGCTGGTAAAGGACAGATGAGCAAACCTTCAGTTGTATACTTGATCACACAACAATAGAGTGGGGGTGGGGGTCAACTTTCGGAGTCTCTAGTTTGTGAGCCACCATCCTGGACTGACAAATTTCCTCGGGATTCAGAGGAAAATGAAACGCGCGCACACAGCACACGTGGGATTAGACGGCAAGATGAACCGCCCACTGCGTAAGATTGTCAAGATTGTCCCTTGCCCAGTTTCCCAGGTTGAGAAAGCAGGAAGGACAGAGAGGAAACAATCCGACAAAGGAGACTTTGGGGATCAAAATGCTTACCAAATGGTCCCCAAAATAGCTACCTACTAACCAGTTAAACTTTAAAGGATTTCTGATTTTAAAGAGGAGTCTTTAAAGAAAAAGAAAAGAAAAAAACTTGTCTTTTCTCATTTTACATACCAATCCCAGTCCCACTCCCTCCCCTCTTCCTGCTTCCACTCCCTCCACCTTTCCCTATCCCACCCCCACCCCGCCGTGCTCAGAGAGGGTAGGTAGGGTTTTTCATAGGAAGTCAACAAAGTCTAGCACATTGCTTCGAGGCAGGACTAAGGCCCTTCCCATTATATCTGGGTTGAACAAGTTATCCTTTGGAAACCCTGCAAAGAGAATGGGTTCCAAAAAGTTAGTACAAGCAGTAGGGATAAATCCTGGTCCCACAGCCAGTGGCCCCACAGTCTGAGGGCCTGGTTTGATCCTATGCTATTTCCCTTGCTGTCAGACAGGAGTTGGTGAGTTCCCACTAGCTCAGGTCAGCTCTTTCAGTGGGTTTCCCCATCACGGTCTTGACCCCTTTGCTCATGTTATTGCTCCTCCCTCTCTTCAACTGGACTTTGGGAGCTCAGCCCAGGACTCCACTGTGGATCTCTGCCTCTGCTTCCATCAGTTGCTGGATGACGGTTCTATGATGACATTTAGTACAGTCATCAATCTGACTACAAGGCAAGGCCAGTTCAGGCACCCTCTCCACAATTGCTAAGGGTCTTAGTTGGGGTCATCCTTCTGGATTCCTGGGAATTTCTCTAGAGCCAGGTTTCTTGTTAGCTCCATAATGGCTCCCTCAATCAAGCTATCTCTTCCCTTGCTCTTCCTCTCTGTCCTTCCCCCATCTGACTATCCTTTTCCCTCAAGTTCTCCCCCCCGCTTGAAGAGTGTTCTTTCTAAAGTGTGTGTGTGTGTGTGTGTGTGTGTGCATGCTGCTCATGCTGGAAAAATTTCAACTAAAAATGAATCCATAAGCAAACAAATGTATACACATTTGAGTGAAAAGATAAACACTATACCAAATCAAATTATCATTTATATATGTGAAGGCTAAACAAAAACACTATCAGACAAACTAAAGTCTAGAAGTGCACCATGACACAGCTTTGAGAGAGAAAAGAGTCTTTGGGTAATATACAAGCCATGAGGAAACTGTGGTGATAGTCATGAGGATTTTGCAAAGATAAAAAACAGTGTTAAATAATGAAGCTTATAAATTACATTGTTATATCTAAATAAACCTTACCAAAGTGTTTTCCTTAAGATGAAGACAGGTTTCAAGAAAAGATTATTGAACTATACTACACATTAAGTTAAAATATTTTGAAATATGGCGACAAGATTTCCTATTATTTAGCTAGCATCTACATAGCAAGGGATGGTGACAGAATCTTCATTTCGTTTAAGAAATGATAAGCATTTCAGTCTTAATACTTAACACAGAAAAAAATCAAATCTTAAAGATTCTAGATAAATCATAAGAATTAAATCTGGATCTTTAATGTATAAAGCATTAGGACACATGAGCACACAGAGTAGCCAATCAATACAGCAAGACAGAGGCTAATAGAAAGAGCCATAAATATCAGCATATAACAATTTAGTAAGGAAATAAAATCAAATAAAATTATTCTGTTAAGAAAATACATGGTCATTATAATTGATTTCACAAATGTATGTGAAATAATATGGAAAAGTTACCTGGACATAATTTTGTCAAAAAAAATGTTAGCTACAAGTAACATAACAAATGTAATTTGTCTTGATTTTAAAAAGTGTCTGTGCATGTATGAGTATCTAGAGTTATTAGTGAGGGAAATATATGTTATTTTTGTAGGAATAGAGTTTTTGATTTTTCTTTATCACTTTTATTGTTAATTTAATAATGAACATGTGTTATTTTAAAATAAAATTAAATAATTTCCATATTATTTAATTTTTAAAGCTAACAAATTGTTAGACCAAATGTAAAAATTCTATAATGTGCTACTTACAAGGCAATAAAATAAAGAAACTAAAAATTTTAAAATTTGATAGATAAGCCAAATGTCATAGGCGATTTCAGTTGTTTTAAAATCAAGAGTATGAAACAAGTCCAGTTTAATACATGAAGCACTGAAAGACCAGTAAGAAAGCAAACAATCAGAAGAAGGTGGAAAGAGTCAACTCATAGGAAAATAAACCCTTTTTATTAGAAAACAAGAAGATACACAATTTAGATGGTAGTGTGGTATTGGAAACCCAAATGTTTGTCAGTTCCTTCCACAGGAGGGGAAGCAGTGGTCAGCAAAGTCCCCAAGAGCCTCCAGGTCCAGAGCACAGCTCCACACAGGCAGGGCCTCCAGAGTTCCCTGTAGAAGAATAAAGAAGAATAAACCCTGGCTTACCGAATATTCTAAAATTACGAAAAGCAAACAAATCGAGCAAATCACTTTAAAAGGTTGAATGAGGTGAAGGCAAGCCTCATCCGAATCTTTCGTGAAAGAGAGAAGTCAGAATAACAATAGAAACAATATTTGAATTGCTGAACTGGGACCTCTCAGGAAAATGTCAGCCCACTTGATTTTATTAGGAAGCTTCATTAAAACATCTACAGAAAATTATTTTTATGCTTTTCCTGAGGGCGAAAAATGAATTTCCCCAAACAAATCTAATATAACATCCATAAAACATTGAGCATTGTTATAGAATAAGAAACTACACCTATCAATACAGCTATAAAAATTCTAAATACATTATTAGTAAATTAATTCAAGGAGTCTATTATAGAATATACAATAACTGAGTGGATTTATTCTCTACAAAAATTTAGGGAAATTTTAACAGTAGACAGCCTATTAAACATTATCAATTACATTAACAGGGAAAAGAAGAAAAGCTATATATTAACAAAAGCCAAATTTTTCAAGTAAAATTTAACCTGAAATCTTAAATAAAAAGAATGAAAAATAGTTCTGTGTATAGATATGAATCTTAAATTATCAATAAAACATACACTGAATGATTAAAAAATTAGAGATGCCTTTTCAGAAGGGAGGAGAAATAAAAGGAATTAGTTAGCATTGCCTTACTGGAATCAATGAAGAAAAATGAAATGTGATTTCCATTCCTAAAAGGCACCGTGGTAGAAATGTTCTCAGGGTTACAAGTGTAGAAAAAACGAACAGGCTTACGTTGCAGACAACCCTGTCTCGTTGCACAGGTGAACTTCAGCCTTCACCTCTGAGCTGAGGTGTGTGTGCTGTGGTCCCTGAAGATGGCAGGGAGCCCTCTGTGGGGTAGCACCATTTTCTGCTTCAACCAAATAATGGGGCTAGGGGCGGTGGTGGATGGAGAAAGGATTGTGGGGGCGTGGTCTGCACTCACCTTCACTGGCCAACCTTTGAGGGAATTCCAGGAAGCAGACCTTTAGTTGGTCTTTCTGTCTAGTAGACCACTCTTTGAGGTGGGATAACCCGTCCTGACTGCAGGAAACTCAAGTTCTCATAGAAATACTGCCTCTGCCCGGTGCTGTGACCTTGAACAAATTACCTAACGGGGCTCAAGCACCGGGGTCAGCAGGTGGGAGATCAATCGCCCATAACGCTCATGGGCTGTTCTAACACACGAACGGATGATTCAAGTGTCTGGCTTTAAAGAAAAACAGCTTAGATAGAAAGCATCATTCACCATGATTCCGGGCCTTAACGTGCTAATTCTTTATCTGAGAGAATAGCAACTGACTTGACATGTACAGGAACCAGGGACTTGGTGCAAATGGATGGTCTGTGTAGTTGCTCAGAGGGGAGCCGCGCAGAGTACCAGAAGGGGGAAAGTAAAAAGCAAAGCGCTCACTGAAGTCTGAAGGGCTCCTAGAAGCAGCGTCGTTTGAAAACTCTGCTTAAAAATAAAATCTTGAGTGAGTCCGGCAGAGGTGGTGCACCCCTTTAATCCCAGCACCTGGAAGACAGAGGCAGGCAGATCTCTGCTAGTTCAAAGCCAGCCTGGTCTATAAGTTCCAGGAAATCCGGGGCTATACAGTGAAACCCTGCCTCAAAAACAAAACAAAACAAAACAAAAAACCTAATACCCTCTCCAAGTTACCAAGTTTTATAAGACTGGATACTCCTCATCAAGGCTTCTAGAGTTAAACTGCCATTTCTTTAAAGTCAGTCAACCTCTATGGACTAAATCATGGGAGACCTTGGAAATTCTATTTTAATAGAAGAAAGTCTCAGACTTGAAAATAATGCTGATTGTTATTTTAGTCTTAATATTCATGAATCTCACACAGATGTGTTTATAGCCATGAAAATGATATGACGTGCCTGCATGTATGTGTACTTACACATTCATCAGGTTCAATATGAAGTGCCTTCTCCCAGGATCAGATCTTGTCCTTTGCTCTGTCAGCTTTTGCCTGCAGCTGTCCCCAAGCCCTAACTTGCTCTCCCACTGGTTGCATCTTGAGTTAACCTCCCTAGTAAATAAGGTTGCACAGGCCTGTACAGTCACAACTTCTGAAATTGGTCTCTGCAGCAGTGAACCTAGGCCCAAAATAAGGAACAAAAAAACTGAAGATTACCAATGGTATCAGGCTTAATCAAAACAATAGAAGATTTTAAAAATAATTTACTGGTGGCTAGGAGATCAGGGGCAAGCTCTACAGAGGAGATGATGGGAGGGGCACAGTGACATCTATCTATTAAAGAAAATAAGCAAGAAGTAGATGAGGCTGTAATTCCACCCTGGGAGTTCTGGTGACAAACCCCTCAGATTCTGACTTCATGGTACATGTCACCGCCAGCACCCCTCAGTGGAATTATAGCCTTGCATTACAGGCTTGCTTGTCTGTTATTATACTCAGAAGAGCTTAGAAAATATGCCCAGTGTTGTTAAAATGAGAAGTAGAGTCAGCCAGGCAGAACTTACAATCAAGCTCTTCCTAAATACGTTCCGGGAGAGCTTTGTTGGCTGCAGCGGAGGCCAAATGGCCTTACTATCTTCAAAGACATTCATCTTCCATCAGATTTCTTCTGTTTTCTCTCTGGACCACAGTAATCTCTATTTCTCATCTCCGTTAACGACCTACCCCGGAGTAGTGACAGCAAGGTCAGAAATAACTGTTAGACCTGAACCCAAAGTTCTTACAGGATCCATTAGATGTTCCAAGACAGAGAGAGTAGACAATGAGACTTAGGGATAAAACAGGGAAATTAAGATCAATGCACATACGGAACGCGTTGGTCTTCTGAGGCTCCTGCTATGCTTTTTCTACCGTCCTGTAGGTTCTGTTATTGGGATCAAAGCATGAGAGCTGATAGGCTACAATCACGGAGTCCTTTCTCCTTTAATTCCAGTGAGCTTTTATCTAGAGCTGGAAATGATGGTAACTCTTTAGATGTTCTCAAGTAGAACATAGGTGGGACCAGACAGATTTGGGTATACAAGGTGTGAGGTCGTGGCCAATTCTCATCAGAACGAAGCCTGCATTGGTACTCAAGTCTATAATTCGCTACCTCTGTCAAACTCTTCGTGTCCTATTCTAAGTATAGTGGTTGGAGGACATTTGAGTACACATTTAAATGAGTTCTTCCAAAGTATCTACATATGTATTGATGGATAGACAGATGTTTTAAGCTTACAGCCAAATCATCACTGAAGCCAGGACACTGGTGACTCATTTTATAATTGTGGTCTTGAATCAAGACTCTCCCATATCCTCAATTTTGGTAGACATTCCCTGAAATCAGGACACTCATTTTGCTGACTGCCTTGAGACCTTTGGGTTAAAGGTTTCCAATCACAGAAGGTCACCTAAGATACACTGTAGACTTACGAACATCCTTAACAACATGTTATCCTCAAATAACTGGTGTTGCAGTGATTCCGTTTAGAAACGGAATTGGGCAGTGAGGTGGCTCAACGCCTCGATTTCGGACACAGCTTCTCGCCTACCAAAAAGAACCTGGATTTGTTTTTTCTCAACTGTATGTGGGTACCTAAGAAGTGATTCCAGGAGAGCTCACATGGAACCAGTCACCCTAACATCTTACCAATAACCCCTAAACACTGCACTTTCCGTCTGGCCTCTGAATTCAATACACGGTTATTCTCCTTTCCTTCTACCTGTTGTGATAGGTTTATCCTGACCTAGTAACGGATATTGAAGAACAGATGGTTAAGGAAGGAAGCTGAATTTGGTGAAAAGGAGGCAAATAACTTAGTGTTGACGACAAAACAGTAAACAAAGCAATAAAGAAAAATGTCATTTCTTTGATGAATAATTATATGAGCCCTATTCGGAGTAATTGTAACAGCTCATATATGCTGTCATCATTTGATAAGTTTCTATTTCATTCCAATAAGTCAAAGCTCCTCCTATTCTTTGTCTGAACCATGACATAATCTAAGTTATCTAGTCCCATATAGTCTCCTCTGACGCCGTGGCCCTAGGGAAGTTACATGACCCCTTTGTGTCTTGGTTCCAAGTTGCAATAATGCCTAATAAACATTTACATACCATAAGGCTCTTAGAAGGATATAATTATTGATCTATATGGATTCTAGTTTGTCGTATCCTGTCAGGGAGCATTCCAGTGAGCTTAACAGGGTGTTCATGAATGTCATATTTATGATGTATAACCTAATTATGCAATGAGTTTTTTCTTTTTAGTGTCTACCTGTTTCTGCAAAAATGTTTGAGTTTATTTGGAGACTACAGTTCACATCTCACAGGAAAGATAAACTCTGGTATGTTAATTTCCTTACCTGCTTGCTCTGTTAACTTCTAAAAGTGACTTCAGAATCTATTTGCATTGGTTCTAGATTAAGATTAAAGCATCTTCTCTGGACAAAAGAGATCTATTTTTTTTATTGCTGTTCATTTATGTCAGTGACAAATCCAGACACTGACATGACTTAAAGAAATTTTGATGACTATGATAAAAGAAAATTAATAATAAATGTTGAATATAAAAGAGACTTTTCATGAAATATATGTAGCCCATCCTTGTCTCATAGAGGAGTGACTGACACAGAGAAGTTGCTTGACGTTTTGTGACATGTCTAATGAGACTCCAAAAATCTTTTAAATTCTTTCTTTTTTTTGGTATTATAATTATTTCACTTCCTCCACCTGTTTCCCCACTCCAAATTCTCCCATATGTCCCTCCTTGCTATGAAATATTTGATGACAATACTGCTTCTAGTTTGAGCATGACACATCATTCATTTAATAGTTAGTTAAATCCTTGAGCATTCTGTATGTGAGCGAACAGGGCGTCCAGCAAACATAGCACAATCCATGGACAGGAGCAACATTCAAATACTAGAAGCTGACCACTGGTGTCTGTATCCTAGACCACGTGGAAGAGAACGTGGGCTAATAGCTACATGAGTTAGTGGACCAGGAATTAGATCTAGATGAGACACTGATGTCATGTATCTGGTCAGTAACCTAACTTTAATAGAGACCTTACCTCTATTTAGTAACCCTGCCAAACCTACACCATAGACTGACAGCCTCTAATCTAGAAACCTGCAAAATCCAGGAGATGCCCACCCAGTCTCCCTGAATCCATGTCACTGAGAAAATGCCTTGTCTCTGTCCTAATGAGATCCAACACTCTACATAAATCTGTCCAGTTCTCCCTCTAGATTCTAGAGTCTAGAGAATCAGGAGTCTTTGGTTTTGTAACAATTGCCCCAAATTTAACATCTGAAAACAAACAGCATGAATTGTTCCTAATGGATGTACACATTAGGCGGGCAATTCTACAGATCTGGATGGGGCGTTGTTTATCTCTGATGAACCCCATGTGCCTGCGGTCAGCTGATAAGCCAGGACCTGCTTCTGACCTGAGATGGTTTCACTTAACTTGTCAAGTGGTATATTGGCTGTTGCTTTTGGTAATGGTGTGAATGGGTCCGGAGCCTGTCATATCAGCAAGCTGTTGTCATGGGAGGGTTCAGGAGAAGAACCATGAGAGGCCAGGTTGTAGAGCGAGCCCTGCATCCAAACAGGACAGCATCTTGGAACAGTAAGAGGTACACATTCATATGGTTGAGAATAAAAATGGAACAGAAAGAGAAGCTGACGTCTGCCTTCAGTCTATCCTACTGCCCTGAGAAATGTTTTAAACCCTTGCCACTTAAACAGTTGCCCAAAGCTTGGGGCATTCCTGTGCCTTCCTTTCTATTCTTGCCCAAGTTCCTGTAGTCAGCCACACTTGCCTTCCTGATTCTTGCTGTACATGCTGAGTCCAGTCTTACCCTGAACTCCTTCTTCTTGCTTTTTGCTTACCAGAAACATCATCCCCTCTCTCTTCCCCTTTCCCTTCTCCTCTTCCTGTTCCCTTTATTTTGTGATACTTTCCCCACGATGCTAGGGAAGTGCTCCACCACTGAGTTACACCCCCAACTCTGTGTCTTCTAATATTTCTTCGGCATACCAACTCTAACTTGCTGTCTTCAGGGAGCTCTTTCCTGACCAGTTAAGTAAGCTATCACCTTCAGCCAGTACCTTAATTTATTTTCATCCTTGTCTTTATCTGTCTGTTTCCGAAAATATCAGATTTGCTTAGCTGGTTATTTCAGTGAAAGGAGAGGAAGTCTGTCCCCCTTACACACAACTCTTCCATTGCCTAGGACAGCATCCAGCCTATAGAAGATGCTCCATGGATATCTGAGTGTTAGCTATGCATCTGATATCAGCTTCATTACTGCCCAACTGCTGAGGTTGGAGCAGCTGCCACCTGCACCCACTAAGAGCAAAGACCAGGGTGGAGAGACCATTAGCATCCATGTAACTCACGGTGCCACATAAAGGAGTCCGGGATGTGCTTCTTTATATCTTCCTCCTTTGTGGTCTTTCCTTGGAAGGATACCCAACTTCGACCTCTCTCTGTGTGTCTGTCTCTGTCTCTCTCTGTCTCTCTCTCAGTCTCTCTCTCTTTCTCTCTCGTTTTTCTGTGTGTGTCTGTCTCTCCCTCCTTCCCTCCTTCCCTCCCCCCCCCTCTCTCCAGATCATTATGGTTTAGGTTTATCCAAAAATGTCCCTCTAGGCCATTTCTTAGAGTCAGCATGTGTACAGTGCTGGCACCAGCCCTCAGGAGGTCCCCAGAAGCATCAGGGATTTCCCAAATGCCAGAAGAATGCCCACAACTGGAGGACTCCAGGAGACATCTGTCCAGATGTGGCGTCTTGTCTTCTGAGTCCGTTTCTAAAGGAGTCATTTGAAGGACAGCCCTTCACTTTTCCTGAGGAATTTCCAGGGGGAGAATCTAATAAATGTTGAGGGCTTAGAGTTGTTCCTGTGGCCCTTCATAATTTTGTACTTGATTCGATAAGTCTGTGTTGTATCTTTGGGTCCATACAGTATGGTTTCTGCTTCTGGGCCAGCTTAGAAATCCATCTGTGTCAGAGTCTATTCCAAAGTAGTCCGTATCTAAAACCATCAATCCCCAAATCAAATGAAGGGCTAATTACAAAAATCAAATTGAAGGGTATTATTACCTTTCAAAATAAATCCATAAATATTTGTCGGGGGTGGGAGAAAAGAATAGAGGCAAATCAGATTTAGTTTGAGCTGCTGCAGGCTGCTGGAGGGCTTCTAGGTTGGCCTATCCCATTCATTTCTGAGTGAGAAAGAGAAGGCTTTCCGTGGAGACGTGTTCCGGAGGAATTTAATGATTTTTGAGAGCAGGATTATTTGAATTCTGTTTGATTTTTTTTTTCAAGGAAAGTTACCTTTTGAGGGGAAAAATAAGAACAACCCGCTACACCTATTCCCCCAGAGCCTGCTAACACCACCACCACCAACAACAAAACTAACAGGGGGATAACAAATTCCCGAAAATCAGGTCTGTGTACTGAATCACACGCTATTAAACAAACATCCCCCGATATTGCAGCCTGGCAGTTTTAATTTCATCACAAAAATGCATCTTGTTTCTTTCAACCCTTGACTGTTTTGACATTTTCTTCGATTAAATTATAAACAAGCATGAAGCCTGATGGTGAGGCTGGAGCCACTAATTTCCGTAATTGTTTGCAGTTGTCTGGCCTGGAGAAGGCCGGCCCTGTTAAGAAGTCGGTGATTACAGGTCTAAAGACTTCCTCTGTG
Organism: Arvicola amphibius; assembly: GCF_903992535.2. NCBI lineage: Eukaryota > Metazoa > Chordata > Mammalia > Rodentia > Cricetidae > Arvicola > Arvicola amphibius. The sequence goes on from NC_052064.1 coordinate 30,140,312, forward strand.
TGTTTACTCAGCAGATAGGGTTCAAACATTCAGATTATTTAAATTATAGATTTAAATTTCACTGGAAGACATGGGCCCTGAAAAACATCTCTGGCAGCTTTCACGAAAGATGGAGCCCTCCGGGTACAACTGTGTCCGGTAAACATTTCATGTCGTGAAGACTGGCCCAAGGCACCCTGTCCCTCCACAGACGCCCCGGTTTCTCGGTGCTCAGCAGAAAAGATCAGTTAATTATCAGTTGGCTGGTTAGCCATCTATTTATTTTATTAGTAATTATTGCAACAGAGCCCTGGAAGAAGTTAGCGAGGGCTGTCCAAAGTCTACAGCCAGCTCTTCCCTGCTTTTCTTTAAAGCTTCAGAAGTCTGCATTCCTTGCCTGTCCGAGTTCATAATTAACTGATAATTAACTGCGTGGTCACAGCACCTTGACTTCTCGGTGGCAATAAAAGCTGGCAATAAATAAGAAGGAAGCAGAAATGTCCCCGGGTCTTATCACAGCATCATCTTATCTTTATTATCAAGGGCTACGCCTCTGAGGCGGGACCCAATGGCGAGGTCCGCTGTTTATCAACCCACCTGGAGAAGCAGATTATTGCTGCTCAGTCACGCCATTGGCCTCTGAAGTGCGTCCCTCATAACCCTCTGTTTCTGGTCCCAGCCCAGAGTGAGCAAAAACAAAACGGCTATAGAAAATTGTCTGCCTCGAATGTAACCTGTGGGCTGCAGAGGTAATGAAGAAAGAAGCCTTCCAATTGCGCCGTTTTAAATAAGCGTAAATATGCTGCACGCTACCCCTTCCAGACACATCGGCCACCTCCAGCTTGATAGAAGAATTCCATGTATGCTTATCCATGTGTACGTAATTGACACCTTGTGTTCTCTCCGTTCCCTTTGTCCATTTAGCCTTTCAGATATGAGCTTCTAAAGTGAAGCCCATTTTTTTTTTTTAGAACTGTGAATGCTGAGTTGGGCAGTGGTGATGAGCACCTTTCATCCCAGCATTTGAAAGGTGGAAGGGGAATCTGTGAGTTCGAGGCCAGCCTGCTCTACAGAGTAAGTTCCAGGACAGTCAGGGCTGCACAGAGAAACCCTGTCTCTAAAACAAAAAAATAAATAAATAAACAAAGAAAGGAAGGAAGAGAGGGAGGGAGGGAAGAAGGGAGGGAGAGAGGGAGGGAGGGAGGGAGGAAGGGAAGGAAGGAAGGAAGGAAGGAAGGAAGGAAGGAAGGAAGGAAGGAAGATGAACAATATTTGATGAATCCACTTTTTGTATGGGTTAATATTTAAGATAGAGTAAGGATAAATGATAGTATATTCAGAATCCAGATAATCAGATACCTCACATGATCCAAGATAATGTTTCACAACATGAGAGCTTCATAAAGCTTGGTCACACACTAACTATATTTACCGTTTTGTTCTTTAGAAGCAAGAGGGCAACTTCATTTATTAGAGTACTTACCACATGACCCTCTGCTTAAAGGATGTAGGTAGAAACTACCTTCCTTCTCAGTGTCTAATAGTGGCTTTTTCCTGCCCTACAGGAAGAGGAAGATTAATACAGCTGCCAAAGAAAGCTGCTCACATCTGTTCAAGGGTGCAAGCATGGAAGAGTCATAATATACAGCGATAGCCTTTCACTATGGGCGTGTGAGATTAGTTTCTAATGAGTTGGCGTGGGATGAATGAACATAGACAAAAAAGCGCTAAGTTCCCAGTACACAGAGTTACTCTGGCCGATGTACACACACCACATCCATGCCCTATTTCTATCGGCTACGGAAGAACGGGGGCATCATTCTCTTAGAAGCCAGAGAGAGGGGAAAAACTACAAGCCAACTTTTCTAAACTCGACATCCAGCTCTCCCTTCCCGTAAGAACTATGTAGCCTTCCACGGAAGAGCCGTCACACAGGTTTTGCGGCAAACACTGTAACCTAAAGGTGAAAGCCTACCAAAATAATAGTATCGAACCTGAACTTAAAATAAAATCTGACATAATTGCTTAGCTTCCTTGAACCTGTGTCAGGGTGCTCAGGGGAGTACAGCTCACGTCTGTTTTACGCTCACTTGCTGCAAGGTGTAAGCCTCCAGTGATATATTTATGAAATACAGAAATTGCTAAAAGTATTGCCAGCCTCCCTTCCTGGTTTCCCAGCCCCTGCTGATGCCCAGGAAGCAACACCAAACTCTCTAACACATGCGTGAGTGTCGAAGAACACAAAGCGTGGCTTGGAAACTCTTATAAAAAGCACACAATAACTGGCTGTCATTCGGTTTGATTCCCTGCCACGTCTCGTTCAGGCTGGGGACCATGATCTGCAGTATCACCAATGGAGTATTACACATTGTGTTTTTTTCCCCCATTGACAGCAAACGATTTACACTCAATGTTACTCTGCTTTTTATTAGCATCTCTGCGTACTTTTTTTTTTTTGCCTGTGCTAAGGATTTATGCAAACCCTTAAAATAATTTTAATGCCGTTTCACCTTCAGAGAACTCAAGGCCAGAAGGTAGTAAAGACATAACTCCATCTACAACTTCATACTAAATGGAAGTATGAACTCCGAGTACCTGCGGGCAGATAAGGGTGGTGGCCCAGTGTTTGTCTCCAGGGGAATATTTCAGACGTTACAGGCTTGGGTGTAGAGCATGAATATTACAGCATGCTTCTACCAAAATGCTGCCTCTTTCAGCACACTGGGCCCCATTGTACAGTTACTTACCTTCTTGCGAGGGGAAATATAAACTGAAAATCCTTATGTACTGAATGAATCACTAATGGTAATGATTTTTATTTTAAATAGGCATTTAACCAGAAAAATACCTTCGACTACAAAACAAAACCCATATAAATGATAGTTAAGAATACATTGTTTCCTTGCCAATATTTCTGGCAATTTTTTAATTAAATAGATATATAAGGTCTGCATCATTTTTAAAAAAATCTTTCTTTTGTATGCATTATATACATGTGTGTATGCCATTAGTGTGTGTGTGTGTGTGTGCACATGTGTGTGCACATGTGTGTGCACTGTTGTCATGAAGGTACTTCGGGGGCCAGAAGACAATGGTAGACATTTTGAGGCTGTGGTTACAGGTGGTCATGAGCTGTCTGATGTGGTTTCTGGTTACTGAAGCCAGGCCTTCTGCAAGGTCAGCAGGCATTATTACCCTCCGAGCGTCTCCCCAGCCCGTCTACATTATTTAAACAACGTGAGTGTTCAAATAATCCAGTAGCTGTCTTATTCAATAATTACACTTGCTTCGTATGATTAGACCTTTGGAAGACGATCTGCCCAAAGAATTCAGGGGAATAAACCTGTAAGACTATCTCCCAGAGGGGTGTGTCTCCTGTGTATCAGTAGCTAGTTCAGGGTTGGAGAGAGGGCTCAGTGATTCAGAGCCAGGACCGCTCTTCCAGGGGACCTAGAATCGATTCCCAGTGCTCACATGGTGGCTCACACCAGTATGTAATTCTAGTGACAGGTGGACTCAACCCTCTTCTCACATCTAGGATCCCAAAGTCTGCACAGGGCCCAAACTCACATCAGGTGATCCCTATTCTTGTACGTCAGATCAAATTTAGAAAATGTTCATTAGTCTACCAGCATGAGAAAGACGGTTTGAAAGGTAGCCCTTATGGAGTGAGTATCAAGATCCCCATCAATGACATAAAAACTGGGTTCCGTCATCCCCAGCATGGGGGATGGATAAAGAAAGGTCCCTGGAGGTCCATCAGTGAGCTGCAGGGTCAAGTGGGAAGTGATGGAGTTGCCATCACAGGTGTCATGTTGCCTCTACATTCATAGGCACACGCACCAGCACAAACACAAGCGCACAACACACATATACACAATTTAATATAAAGAGAAAAGCACAGAAGCAGCGAATTTGGGTGTACTTTGATCATATTACCGGGTGTGCATGAGTCCCTAAGAGGCTTGAAAAATGTGCCATTAGAAACTGTTGCCCAGTTAATAGATTTTTATATACAGAAAGAGAACTGCCTAACTATGTTTATTAGTAATCAAATGACTCAAAGGAACCATTTTTAAATAGCTTGCTTCACTTAATGACCAAAAAGAATGTCATTTAGTAAATAATAATATGGGAATTATTCAAAATAAATCAGTACTCATTAGGAACTAATAACTACATATGTCCATAAAACTAAGCCTCATTCAGAATTTTCAGATACAAAGTAAATCTTTATCCTGAATTATCTGAGGGAGGAAATATTAGCATTCCTGCTTTCTAGATGTTGGAGATTTCTCCAGATTGTCCACACAGTTCTAACTGAAAGAGCCAAGATTTTGACCCAAGCACCTAATGTTCCAAGCAAGCCATCTTGACCACTGCCCCAACCAATAGTGCAAAGTCTAAATCTCTAGGAAAGCCATCCACGAAAGAACACAGAAACCCCTCCGTTAGCATGAAAGCTGACAATTTTCTTCTTAAGGTTTGTGGATATTCCTTGTTACTTTGTAATGGGTGATACCACCAAAGAATGCTGCTATACGCTCCGACTTGGGCCGGTTTTCTTCTTTATTTAAACTAATATGATATGCATTGGTCCTCATGTAAAAAAAATACTTGGAAACATCCCAGGCTTTGCTATTATAAAACTGTTTCCGCATAGGCCTCTAGCTTTCCCTGACCTCTGACACCTATGCTGGTATAAATTGAGCCTTCCCCTGCTGTCTCTCCCTCTCCTCTCTCTCTCCCTCTCCTCTCTCTCTCCCTCTCCTCCCTCTTTCTCCCTCTCCTCTCTCTCTCCCTCTCCTCTCTCTCCCTCTCCTCCCGAATCTTCTAGTATGTTGATGTTTCTTAAGAGAGCAGCAGACAAGGGTAGCATCCCCATTCTGGAATGTTCCCCATTTCCCCACCTCACACAGTCCACAGCAGGACCACAGTCCTTACTAACTGATGCTGTGGCCTTCCAACGCTTTGGAGGCGAGAAGACCAGGAGGAGAAGCTAGCTCTTCCACCAAACCACTAGACTGTCATAAGCGATTTATGTGATTCCTCTGAGCTTTAGGGCCCTTCTTTAAGAGATGAGAATGACAATTCTAACCTTATAAAGTTGTTATAGGTAAATCCTCCCAGAACCAGAATGCAAACGGTGGCCCATACACCATATGTCTAAATATTTAAAAGTTATAAATCAAGTCAACACATTGTTAAATAAAATATGTTTTATCCTGCCTCTGACAAATATACCTTCATAATGATAAAATAAAAAAAAAAACATTGCTTGTTAAGCTATGTAGGACCAAAAGTTGGCGAATAACAGACAATAGTCCTTGTGGCTTCGCCGGAGGACTGGGGATGAGTAATAAGGTAAGGAAGCTCTAGAATGCAGGTCATTGTGCGAGCTTCATAAGCACAACAATGACTTTCAAAAACCAAGATTTTACATCATTCCCCTTTTTGAGGACTAAGGTTTGAACATGTGTCCTCACACATGGTAGGCCAGAGCTGGACTGATGGAGGAGAGTTATCTGTCTATGTTACTTTCATTGGTTAATTAATAAAGAAAACTGCCTTGGCCCTTTAAGAGAACAGAAAATTAGGTAGGCGGAGTAGACAGAACAGAATGCTGGGTGGCAGGAGTGGCGAGACGCTTCAGGCAGTCGCCATAGTGAGTCGCCATGCTTCTCCTCTCTGAGATGGACACAGGTTAAGATCTCTCCTGGTAAGCCACACCTCGTGGTGCTACACAGATTAGTAAATATGGGTTAAAGGAAGATGTGAGAATTAGCCAATAAGAGGCTGAAACTATGGGCCAGGCAGTGTTTTAAAAGAATACAGTTTCTGTGTAATTATTTTGGGCAAAGCTAGCCGGGTGGCAGGACACAGCCCGCCGTTCCTTCAACACTGGACCACTGAGCTATTCCCTCCTTATTTATTTTCCACAGTGATCTAACCCAGTGGCTCTCAGCCTTCCCAATGCTGCGGTCCTTTCATGCAGTTCTTCATGTTGTGGGGACCCACAACCATAACATTATTTTGCTACAGTTATGAATCATAATGTGAATATCTGGTGAGCAAGATATCTGATACTTTCGCACCAAAGGGGTCGCACCCCACAGGCTGTGAACCACGGATCCAGAGAATCCATAATGAAACACAAAATGCTAATACATTTTATCATCACGAAGCGTGAAGCTGTACTTCAGAATTAGTCAATGGAAATGAATCTTATTTACCCTTTCATTTGGGTGGAAACGCTTTTGCAACTTTTCTGAAATGTCTCATGCGTTACTGTATCCACCCATGTTTCCTCTTCTTCCCCCTCTACCACTATTCCCAGCCCCTTGAAAATATTATTCCGTTCTCAACTTCCATAACATCAACGTTTTAAAATCTGACCGATGAGTGACGTCACGCGATGTTTGCCGTTTGCGCCTAAGTTCCTTCACGTTGTGTAATGACCTCTGAAGTCGTGATGACCTACGCTATCACAGATGACTGCACTTTACCTTTTTAAAAGCGAAGTAGCATTCAATTCTGGGTGTGTGGCAGGCTCAGCACCTGCCTCTTCATCACCGAGTCTACTTCTTGGCCATCATGAAAACACAAGACGAATGTTTCTCAGACATACTGGCTTCGTTTCCTCTGGATAGATATCCAGAAGTAGACTTTGTAGATTATATGATGGCTCTATTTTTAACACTTTTCAGAACCGTCCTGCTGTTCCCACAATAGATATGCTGAATTGCATCACCACCAATGCCCGGTATGGCTTCTCTGTCCTCTGCATCTTCTCCAGGACTCGTGTTTGTAAGAAAAGCCGTTTAGCCAGCATGGCTGAGTGCTCATCTCGGTTTTGATTGACTCTGACCTGTTGATCAGTAGTGCTGAATGCTCCTCAGCTGCCAATCATTTAGGTATCTTTATTTGGAAAATGTTGAATTGGGCCCACGTTCATTTCTCAGTTGGATTGTGGGTATTTTCCTTCAAGTTCTTTCTAGGCCCTGGATCTTAGGGTCCCCGTCAGAGGAATGGGTGGCAAACGCTTTCCTCCATTCAGTAGGTGGTCTCTGACCTGCCCACACTTGACTGCACAGAGGTACTTTTGCTCAGTCTACTCTCACCTGCCAACATTCACTGTATCCCTGTGCTCTTGGGGTCTCATCCTGCAAATCTTCCGTGATTTCAGCGTCAGAGCCATGCTGTCAAGCCTTCCGTCTAGTCTGAGTTTGATTTTGGACATAGTGAGAAGCAGGGCTGTAGCTTATTTACTCTTCACACGTACCTACCATTTGCCTGTTATTAGTTTTTGAAGACGCTGGCCTTTTTCAAATGCGTTTTCTCCACACCTTTATTAAAAGTCCTCTTCCTACAGATGAATGAGCCTAGTCCTAAGATCTCTATTCTTTTCCATTACAGAAATGAACATTTTACTTATTTTTGTCAGAGTACCACAATGTTTGCTAAGCTAGTGACCGCCTCTATGTTTCTCATCACACACGCCATGTTCTCTTTAGTGTGCTTTGGAGAGACAACATCTCTCTGAGAGAGCAAACCTCCACAAGTCTTTATTATCATGCCTGGCCGTCACTCATCCCTAAAAGCCCACTCCCCCCGTGTTCTTCACAGGGTGCTCATGAGATCACAAGGTTTTCAGGAGGAAAGTGGACTTTGACTCCCCATTTTTGAGACTTCTAAGGAATTGTGGAATTTGAGTCAGGAGTAAAGGTGACCCAGATCCAATCATTCAGTAAAGACACAGGGATATTCATGAAATCCCAGTAAAGAACAATCAGTGGAGAGAAAAAATATAAAACAAATTCTAGGTGCATTGTTTTTCTATCTAAATCTTAAAACTTACAAAAGTGGAAATTTAAAATTCCCACATCAAACTATAATTCTAACTGAATTATTGAATACCCTGTATTTGAAGTTGTGTCTTGAATGCTAAACACATTCATCCATTAATTATATTATTTTTAAGTTGCCTTATTTAACCTTAATTTAAAATTATAAATTATATATTATATATTGAGAGTATAAATAATCTTAGTTAAAAATTATGATCTCTTGGTCTACATTTTCTATAATGTTTTACAAAATTTCTTCTTAACCTTAGACATATAGAAAAAATACCTTTGGTTAAAGTGAACATTAGTTGAACACCCTGTAGAAGTTTTATCAAATTTTTATCAAATATATTTGAAGATTTTGTCCCAATTCAAGTGAAACAGCAATAAAATTGGACTGTACCAAAAATAAAGTGACTTTAAATCCATTAGTCATATCAACGCACCCAAAACAAATATCAGTATAAACTAGACAGACGTGCAAAAGAAGAAACAAAACCGGGGATGAGATCCTAGTCTATAGCAAGATCAAATGCCAGGTAAACTCCATCCCTGTCCAGGCAGGTGTCTTGTGTTGGGTTACTGCACAGGTCCCATTGTCCTGGATCCATGCAAATACTATCAATGTAGAAACTGATTGACAACCCTTTAGAAAATACAGAGGGGTTTCACACGGACTTCTGTACACGTTTCATGTGCTAAACAGACTCTGGAGACATGAGACTGGAAATGAGCATGAGCTAGCATGTTTTCTGACATAGATCTGATTTTTAAAGCACTTATAGATTTTTAAAGCTCACTGTCTCTAACACCCTTTTCCTATAATAGATGCCCCCTCCCGCCGTGAGCTTGTTTTAGGAATTCCAACTTCACTCGAGGGTTGAATGGTAGCTCTTTATCTAGTTAATCTAAACACACGTGACCGCCGAGCAGCCCGCAGGCCTGCTCTGTACACTATGAGGACCTAGTTTTCAGGAAACAGTAGGACGGTGACTTTAATTGCTCTCTTCTCTCATTTGGCGGTGGCAGGTAGGAAATCAAACACATTAAAATGTTTTACAATCTTTATTTCTTGAAAATATTACACCTACTATTATGCTTTGTGCCAGGACTTCTAGATATTGCTCCTTGCACTTTAAGTTTCTGCAAGAACATAGGAGAGAATGGATTTTACAGCTTCTCTATTTCATCAGTAAAGACAGCATGCTTTTCCCTCCATTCCCGTTCATTCCTGACAGTCTTCAGAGTACACTTTGTGCTCTGCTTGATTCAATACAGATTTAGTCTTTCTTCATTTCACTTAGCAAGATGTTTAAGTGGTACAGTTTTGTAAAACTCTGCCAAGTTCATAAAATAATGGTAAATAAAGCATAACGTTGCAATGCAACCAAGTTCTATTTAAAAAATGACTGACACAACATTATTCAAAAAATGACCGACCCACGATTATTCAAAAAATGATCGACCCACAATTACTCAAAAATAGTTGCTATTGTTTTATTTGCTTGTCTGATTCAAACACTGGCAATATGCCTTCAGTTTGCTGTCTTTTATATGCAATGGTACAATAATAATGTATGGCATTTTCATCTTTGTTATAAGTAACTAAAAGCATAGAAAACAAGTTTCCATTTATCCTCTATCCTGGAAAAGTAGCCAACCTTTTGTTTCCTAAATCCATCAGTTTCTCCAGTCCCAGGGGAGTTGGTATTTGTAAAGCAGAGGCTCGCAAATGAGAGACTTGAAATGTCTGAGGAGGGAAGAGAAAAAAAGAAGCAAGATATGAGGAAGCAAGCAAGCGGATGACTGCATCCAGGAAGTAGGGCTATGGATGAGGATGATGATGACATAGACAGATAGATGATTGATAGATAGATAGATAGATAGATAGATAGATAGATAGATAGATAGATAGATGATAGATAGATAGATAGATAGATAGATGGATGGATGATAGATGGATGATAGATAGATGATAGATAGATAGATAGATAGATAGATAGATAGATAGATAGATGATAGATGAGAGAGAGAGATAGATGATAGATAGATAGATAGATAGATAGATAGATAGATAGATAGATAGATGGATGGATGATAGATGGATGATAGATAGATGATAGATAGATAGATAGATAGATAGATGATAGATGAGAGAGAGAGATAGATGATAGATAGATAGATAGATAGATGATAGATAGATAGATGATGATAGATAGATGGTAGATAGATAGATAGATAGATAGATGATGATAGATAGATAGATGATAGATAGATAGATAGATGATAGATAGATAGATAGATGATAGATAGATAGATGATAGATAGATAGATAGATAGATAGATGATAGATAGATAGATGATGATAGATAGATGGTAGATAGATAGATAGATAGATAGATAGATAGATAGATGATAGATAGATGATGATAGATAGATAGATGATAGATAGATAGATAGATGATAGATAGATAGATAGATAGATAGATAGATGATAGATTGATAGATAGATAGATAGATAGATAGATAGATAGATAGATAGATGATAGATAGATAGATAGATAGATAGATAGATAGATAGATAGATGATAGATAGATAGATAGATAGATGATAGATAGATAGATAGATAGATAGATAGATAGATAGATAGATGATAGATAGATGATAGACAGACAGACAAACAAGGGACTTCAGATATACATATAGATAGATATAGATATATGGATGGATAGACAGAAGGATGGAGAGGGAGAAAGACATTGAGAGATGGGTGATAGAACCTGAGATGAATGGGGATGCATCTTAGATGGAGCGTATAACATTTGAAGTGATAATTCATCTAAAACAACCGCCTTCCCCAACACAGAAGCAAACACTACATTTCAGGGCAGAAAACCACTTCTTTACTCTCAAAACAGAGAGGTGCCCTGGGAGTTGAGGCATTGCCACGCCAACAACAGAAGACAAAACTGAATACCCCTACCCTGGGAAAGGAAAGCAAATTTCAAAGTGTGATTGCTACTGGGTCTACCTTGTCTTGCACCACAGTCAAATCAAAACATCGAAATGAAATCAATCCTAATTTAGTGAGCTGGAATGAGAAACATTCAAAACTGTAGAATTCCCTTACATGGGCAAAACTACTTGGAAGAAAGATGCTTCTTCTAAAGAATGCACTTCCCAGAGAAAGACAGTACTGCACAACATGAGAGTCTATGGGTAAAAATGAAATATTTCCTTGGAGAACTGCAAATCAGTATTAATCATCTACCTCTCGGATAAAACATGCCACTCGAGAAGAAGGAGGTGAAGACAATCTCAGATGCCTTTCACAAGCATTTACACAATCAAAGTTGTCTGTGCTCTTCTCACTTTCCTCCTAACATTTCCTTGTTTCTAAAGAGTAACCAATAATTGTCTTCATTTACTTGTTTAACTGGATTAAGTCATAGCTTCTTAGTAGATTTGAAATTGATTTTCTGTGTCCTGAAACCTAAGATTTTGATCCTGCATTGTAAAGTGTGCTAGGAATGGCCATACCCCATGTCATCTTGTAGACCTCTCTAACCAAGAACCCATAGAGAGGTGTCCCACACCCTCCACAGCAGCTTCAATTTTATAATCCGGGTGTTCTGCAAGTGACATTGTCCACTTGTGCAGGGTAATTCTATTAAAACTCTTAATTTTTAGTGTTGTGTTTTGCTATCTAGTGGTTTCCGTAAGTCTTTTCCTTTTCCTTTGTAAAACTTTTCATGCAGTATACTTTGATCATTTTCCTTCTCCTTCCCTAACTCCACCCACATCCTCTCCCTTCCCTACCCATGCAATATTATATTCTTTCTCTCTCTTAAAAAAATAAAAACCATACACACACATATACACATACATACACACCTGTACTGGCCAATTAATTTGGATATGCGGCATCCCATGGATGTGGTTGATATAAATGAGGTCATCTCATTTTTTAAAAAAAAAATTGATTACCCCTCTCCCAGAAGCTATCCACTGTAAACGCACTCTTGGTTAGGGATAGGACTTTTATGCTCATGCCCCTTCTCCATCCTAGCTTTTTCTTCTTGCTTGAACTTTTGTAGGCCTTGCGCATACCGTCACAGTATCTGTGAGTTAATACAAGTAGCCTTGTTTCACCGTGGAAAAGGCTGCTTCCTAGCAATCACCCACCAGCTCTGGCTCTTACTATCTTTCTGCCTCCTCTTCCACATAGAGTGTAGGAGGAGGACCCACTTGTTTGTCCCAGCCACCGGGCTAACTTAGACCCAAAATAGTCACACAGAAACTATATTAATTAAATCACTGCTAGGCCTAGCAGTTCTAGTTCTTATTGGCTAACTCTTATATTAATTTAACCCATTTCTATTCATCTGTATCTTGCCACATGGCAGGGGCTTACTGGCAAAATTTTGGCATGTCTGACTCTGGCCACGGCTCCATGGTGTCTCTCTAACTCGGCCTTCCTCCTCCCATGCTATAGGCCAAGCCAGTTCTTTATTCATTAACCAAGAATGAGCAACACACAGACAGAAGGACCTCCCACACCATCAGAGGAAGGGTTTGACAAAGACATCACATTTGGGTCTGAGTGCTCGAAAGTCTCCCACTCTCAACACATCATCCAACTGTGGGTCCCTGTGTTTGTTCATCCCTACAAGATGTTCAGGGTAGTGATGCACCAATCTGTGGGTGTAGCAATGCATAATTGGGAGTCATCTTATTACTGTGTTCACTTAGCAGCCTAATGATAGGTCATAAACTTAGAGGAAAAGACAAGGCTCGATGTGGGAGTCCCCTCTGTGTGTTGCTTGTATTGGTTAATGAATAAAGAAACCGCCTTGGCCTGATAGGGCAGAACTTAGGTAGGCGGAGAAGACAGAACTGAATTCTGGGAGGAAGAAAGCAGAGACAGAGAGACACCATGGATCTGCGGCCAGAGACAGATGCTGGGAATTTTACCTGGTAAGCCACTGCCACGTGGTTGATATACAGATTACTAGAAATGGGTTAAATTAAGATGTAAGAATTAGCCAATAAGAAACTAGAGCTAATGGGCCAAGCAGTTATTTAATGAATATACCTTCTGTGTGGTTATTTCAGGGCTAAGTATCTGGGCAGCTGGGACGAGCAAGTGGGCTGCTCCCTGAAACAAAGGCTTTTTGGTACATTCTTAGTTTTGGTTAACACCCCCACTATCCCTTTTATAACCCATTCCCCTTTCATCCTTTAGTCTCTGGTATCCGACCTCTCCATTTTTTCATTTGTATATGTTCTAGTTTACATCTTCTGTTTCTGTGGCAAAATATTCATAAAAGCCCATTGGGGAGGGAAGGGTTAATGTGGCTTCCATGTCACAGTGAATGTCTCAGTTGAGGGAAGCCAAGGTGGGGACAAGAGCAAAGTTAACCAAGGAATGCTGTTCATTGGCTTGTTTCCTCTTGGCTTACTCAAGTACCTTTGACAACTCAGGACCATATGACTATGTGTAGCCACGCCCACCGAGGACTGGACCCTCCTACATCAATTAGCAATTAAGAAAATGCCCCCGTGAACATGCCCTTAGGCCAATCAAATAGAGACATTTCTTCAATTGTGGGTTCCTCTCCCAGGTATTCAAAGCTGACCACTCAAGCTGAATAAGACAATGCATATCCTACTATGTCTTCTATTTTTTAAAATAGGGTTCTTTGTTCTCTGTTATCTAAACTGCATGAATAAATGCTGGCCCTTTCTGTGAATAAGGAAGGATAAATAAACAGTAGAGGGATTTTATTCAACAAAAATTGCTTAAAAGTTAAAGACTGTATCAACAAAACCAAATAGGATGCTGTTGTCCTTCCAAATGGACCTCACTTATAAATATATATGGTTTTGCTCATAACCCTCAAACTTTTTAGACAAAATTTGTACCATAAATTCTCAGTAAAGTGGAAGATAACACTGTGATGATTTATCATATGTCCTTAGGTCAGTGTGTGTTATGTGTTATAAAACATCCTTAGTTTGAACAAAATACTTAAATCGAACGTAGTATCTGAACTACTCATATAAACTTATCAACCCACCACAAAATACATGAATATGTTTTCAACCAGAATCCTATCTCAAGTGTTTAATGTGGAAAATTTCAAGCTAAGTGTGCCGAAAGACAAAGTGAAATGTTCATTCAAACTGTACTTCTCCCCACATTTCCCCCTCCACCTAAGACACAGTCAGGGGACCCATTGTGTGATTTCCACAGCACCAAGAGCTTGAAGGGTTCCAGCAATCTCAAGACGACATGTCTCTAACCTCATTGCTGTACAGTTTTAAATTGCCGGCTTATGTATTAACTTAGTGTGTTAAATTTACGCAAAAGCAGTGCATCGAACGTAGAATTTAAAAGTTCCTTATTGGCGTATGTAAAATCTCAAACAGCGTTGAATAACCAGAGAGGACTTCAAGCACTTAATTAAATTGACTGTCAAGAGCTTTCTGTGTTATAAGGTTGTCATTGTGTCTTTTTTACTTAAACGGTATTCTTCGAGCAGTAAGATCCGATGTGTCTAAAGCCTACTTCAACCTCTCCAACAAGTGAAGGCTATAAAGGAAGATGAAGGATGTATTTTATTGTTAAGCCCCATATGAAAACATTCTATTTAGAAAATACATGGGGATTATGTTATACATAAGCTTTGTAGTCAAGGCTGCTGGCTTGAATCTTCCCTGAACTGAAACATAAAACCACATTTTAAATAGTAGGAGTTTATCAGTACACAATTATGCATGCCATCAATCTCCCAGAAGGCATAGCTGCTGTCATCAGAAAGGCTTGGACAGTGGGGAACACAGGGTCTCAGGCCTTCGATAATATTTAACCTCTATAAGGAAAATACAAATTGGAAAATAATCCTCTCAGTCAGTGTTTCCCCCAGGAACTGATCAGTATGTTGATTTTGTAGACAACTTCTCCCTTCTTTTTGAAGGATTAGGCAGATGTTCACCATGTGACATGCCATCTTAATCCAGAGGAAGAGAAACAAACCCCAAAGCTCCTGTCTATTCCTGGGGATCCTCAGAAACAATTTTAAACACATCTCAATTTAATAGCCAATCATTCCAATGTGGGGAAAAAAAAGATAAAAGTGAGAAAAATATCTCCCACTTTAATCAGCTCAGTATTAAAGCTGGCAAGATGTCAGAGTCAGTCAGGTTTATTTATAGGGCCTGAAGTACACAAACGTGAAAAATAATGATAATTCCATCTTTTCATCCAAATCATGGATTTCATGTGGAAACTTTCGGGCCTTCGTCAAACACGGAACTTTTTAAAAAGGCTTTGGTGGAAAGTATCTTCAGGAGGAGGGTGATGGATGGTCCAGCATCGGGACTTGCTCCACATCAGTCACACCACACAGAAACAAAAAAAAAAAAAAAAAAAAAAAAAAAAAAAAAAAAACAACAACAACAACAACAAAAAAAAACTTCTCTTGACTGTGTCTTGCAACGCCACCATTGCGCTCACTTTCGCTGGGGAGAGGTTAACGTTGATTTAAAGTTGTCTGATTACATTTACAGTGAGATATTAGAGCCAGAGGGAAATTATGGTCTTTGGGAACCAGAACTTCAGGATCCAGGAGAGAGTTAAACAATGTACTCAGTTCAAAGGAGTGATACGGGAAAGCCAATAGAAGATCGGTAATCAGTGTTTTAAATATATATGCGCTATTAGAAGGCACTATATAAAAAACAGAAATATTCTAAAAACGGTAATATTTAAAGCCACCAAAAGTCAAAATTGGAAGCATCCAGAGATTTAACCTTGAAGGAATTGCAGGACCTGTGTGATTGTTCTGAATCCCAAGGGAAACTCACGCGTGTGACCGGCTCACTGTGCTTCCTCTAGCCATCTTGTGACTCCACCTTTTAGCTTTCTAGATGACATTTGCCTTCTAGCCAGCCAAGAGGGGAACAAACACAATGACATCACAAATACTAAGCCAAAATTGCATATAATACTCTTCCTCTGACTCCCATTGGCTGGAATTCAGTCACGTGGCCACGGTGGGGCGACCTGGGAAAGCTCCCTAGTTTGGCACTTCAGATGAATAAAAGACTTGTCTAGTTGCTAGAAAAGCTTGCTCCACCAGTCTGTGCTAGTCAGAGCTGTTTATACTGCTCCCTACTCAAGCCCCAGCAGTATGTGTATTCTGACTTCTAGACAAATAAAATCCAGTTCCAATAAGTGCTATCTAAAAATCAAACATTCACCTTAAAAGCAGTAGTACTAGAATGGAGAATGGCAGGAAAGCACAGGAAAATAAATCTTCCATGAGAGAAGCTGATAAGAAAAAAAAAGAAACACAGCTCACATAGAAAAATAAAATACTGTGTAATATGAACCAGAGCAATGCTACCCCAAGAGGGAGCCATCCTTGTTTCCCAGTTCATTTTCCTCCTCTTTGTGAAAACCTGTATGGTAATGAATCACGCATGCACACACACACACACACACACACACACACACACGGTCTCACTATAGAAGCCTTGCTGGCTGGAACGTATCGTATAGACCAAGTCAGCCTTGAGCACACTGATCTTTAGCCTCTGCCTTTTAAGCGCTGGAATTACAGGTGTATATCGCATGCCTGATTTTAGTACCTTCCCATCACTACTGGCCACGGTCACTCTGGATGATAACTAATAACATTAATACAGATTATTTCAAGGACAGTTTTAAGCACAAATGCAGAGGTATTATTTTCAGTCATGTGGGGGCCAATATGAGGTGGGTGGGTGGGAATCAAGATTGGCTCACTGCAGAAAGTGGGGCAGAAGAAAATGGATGTTAGTGTGGAGAGGCCTCTGGTAAGTGAAGGCATGCGGTGATAACATTTTTATTAAACTATCACCTGTAAAATTACCTGGACATAGCATGTCCCATAGCTGTAAAATTGCACATAAAGCCAAAGGATTCATCCCTGGCATAGGATGGCTACTAATAGTATATAGACCTTGTATGTGTGTGTGTGAATGGGTGTGCATGCATGTGTGTCTGTGCATTGCACATGTGTGTGAATGTGTGTGTGTGTATGTATGTGTGTGTGTGTGTGTGTGCAGGATATTATCACCTCATTTTAGAGTATCAATCACAGTTTTCCACTGTGGTCTTAAGGCACAAACTGAAACTAAGAATTTTTTTTTTTTCAAAAGCATCTCTTACAGTAGCTGAAAAGTGGGCTCTCGGGAGATAAAAATCAAGCAGAAAAGTTAGTCAATTAGCTGTCAGAATTGAAATATCATTTAAAGTCACATTCTAGCATTCTCTCACATGAAAATAAGGATACTAACCAGTAGAAATGTGGCGTACTAACAATTATAATGACGATATCTTGGGGAGTCAACACTCAGAGTAATTCTGAGAGCTCCGAGAAGTCCTACATCCCCTCTTACTATGTGTCCTCACCAGGTGAGGCAGCCCCTTTTCCCTGCTCAGAGATTGCCCCACTTACTCTGAGATCTTCTGTTAGCTTTAGTCCAGAGAGGCAGTTTACAATTTGTGTCAACTCTGTTGAGACCTCTTCCACTACCGCCAATGTCTTTAAACCTCCAGTGCCTCGCAGATCTCACTCCACCCAATGGACGAATACAAATCCAGACCTCATAAGAAAACCATTTACAGGGCCAAAATAGTGAGAAAATCTTCTTACTTTATGCCAATGACTTGGGGAGGACTAAGAATAAAATAGTGTAATTTCATGTCGGGCTAAAATTGTCATCATACTTAGGTACATGTATGTAATTATATATAAATATGACCTTATATCTGTTCACATATTACGTAAACTATAAAAATCAAAGGTACAATAGCGACAGCATATGAGAACAATTGCAACTGGCTCATTAACTGGTTAATTGAAATATGAGCTCAGTGCTACCTCACGTGAGATGAAGTTGTAAAGATGGAAGTTTCTTCTGATAATACAGAGAAATCAACTTACAAGTACAGACAGTGGAAATGGGGGGGTTATTTTTCATACCCACTCCCTCTATATGCCTTAGTCAGGTCACTCACGGACCTACCACAAATTTGAGGAAGCCATTGTTAAGGAGTTTGTCTCTGTGACTAGTTCCTGGATACACTCAGGGTACCTGTGAAGGCAGGTACACTAGAATCGAGTCCCTTAATTTCAGAGGTGGATCCGAATTCTAAGGTGGGAAAAGTCAACTGGTGGCCCTTACCATCAATGAACATGGTGTCTATAGACTATATCCAGGACAATGACTGACCAGTAATCTTCAACTCCTTGATCTGGGGTACAGGCCATCATTTATAGAGTGGCAATCTCTAAATTACATGAACGAGCTACTTGATCTGATTTTTAAAACAAGTTCTGGTTTTGAGATCCTGGCACGAGACTCCACCTAAAGTGACGCAGTCACAATCCCTACCCCAGTCCCAAGACAGAGAGAGTTCAGCAAAGCAAAGCCAAGCATCCCTTAGGAAGGGGCTCCTTGCTTTGCACAGATGACCTGCAGTAAGAACAAGGATAACTGTTATTATCAAATTAGCTGAATATTTAGAGAGCGGCTCTGAGGCATCAAGAAGTCCCAGATATAAAAAATCTCTGTATCAGACTAAAACACGTGGGGACCTGTTATAAAACTCTGCCATCTCAAGATTCAAACCCCAGATCATGTCTATTTCTTCAGAGACTGGTATATACATAAAATATACATTCCATGACAGCCCAAAGGATCCCCGTAACGGATTTGCAACCTTAATATAATATTTATATTATACTGTGCATTATATTAGCTGTTGGTATGTCATATATGACCTTGATTATACTGCATATGCATATTATATTGTGTATGTATATTAGTTGTTGGGGGTTATATATGACCTTGATTATACTGTGTATGTGTATTATATTGTGTATGTATATTAGCTGCCGGGTGTCATATAAGACCTTGACTATGCTGTGTATGTATATTAGCTGTTAGGGTCATATATGACCTTGATTATGCTGTGTATGTGTATAATATTGTGTATGTATATTAGCTGTTGGGTGTCATGACCTTGATTACACTATGTGTGTTCCTTCACATCTGATATGTTGAAGACATTTTTTAATGAGAGTACAATGAAGTTTTTTCTAGGGCTTTTTGGCATTTTATTAAGATACTCGTATACTTGGTTTTATTAATGAAGAATATCACATTAATAGATTGCATGGCAAAGACTACTCTTGTGTCCCTTTAATACCGTACTTCGCGGTGAATTATATTTTGGTCATGCTATCACATTCAGTTTGCACGTATTTTGTTTATCTGATGCATGTATGTTCACCAGGGAATATTTGTATTTAGGTTTTTGTTCACTAGTTTTTTTGTGGTATCTTTGTATGACTTTATTAACAAAGTGTTGTTATATTCGTGAAATTGCAAACATTCTCTTTTAAACTAAAAAAACTTTAGAGTGATTGATTTTTTTTCCTTCTTTGAATTAAAAGTAAAATTTAATAGCGAGTTCTTGGACTTTTCTTGTTGGGAGTTTTGTTTTTTATAGAAGATTCTATATTTTACATATGTGTATCCCATGTTTGAATTATACATATGGGTATGTGTGCATGCTACATGACTAATCCCTCTAACCAGCTTCCCCAGGGACTGCTCCTATCTCTGCCTTCGGAGGTTGGGTTTATAGGTTACATGCCCACTCTGAATTTACATGGGTTCTGCGGGCCAACCAACATTTACATGGGTTCTACATGCCATTTGAGAGGCAAGCACATTCACCACTGGGCCAGCTCCCTAGTGACCTTTTCAGAGTCTTCTTGACTGTTCATGTTTCTGACTATCTTAAAAGCATGTCAGTGCCTTTGAAGAAGTTGGGACTTAGTTCAGTTTGCAAACCATACCTGTCTAGGAAAGCTATTCTTGAAGACATTCTGGGAAGGACATGTGGTACAGTCTGAGGACAGACTTGTGATGGAGCCCTTGGTTGGGATGACTGCCTGGATGCATAGGTCAGCAGATGGCAATACTGATGAATAGGCCCATGGGACCAGTCCTAAAGTCCAGATCCATTGACTCATATCTATCGATCAATTGCCGTACAGCTGGAACTTATTCTACTGAGATTGATACCCCCATCTCAGGTGATTCTAGGCTGTGTCAGGCAAGCAATTAAAGCTATCCGCAACACTCCACTCCTTGTCTCTCTCTTCCTCTACAAGTGTAACAGCTTTAGAGGGAAAGGAAACCTGACAAGTAGGGAAGTCAGGCTATACCTGAAGCTGGGGTTCAGTGGGGAATGGTCTCTTCACAGGTGCGGCAATCTTGCTCCTCTCTGAAAAGAGCCATTACAGCTGCGCTCTGCTTTTCCCCCTAAGGGGGTTTCCCCCTAGAGGGATCCATTTCTTCTTAGCTCAGGTGCAAGATGTTACTTCTTTTGCTTCCCTCTGCGATGGAGATACCTTTGCAGAAATGTAGCAATATGCTCCACCGAGAAATTGTTTCTTCTGTTCTGCTCCCAAGGGAGTTTCCCGGCAGAGGTACTGATTTCTTCTTCTGTTCACCCCGGGTAAAGTAACTTCTCAGCAGAGACTCTGCTCCACACTGAAAGGTCTCCACTGAAAACTCTTTCAAGAAGCAGATTATTTGGGAAGGAGGAACCAGGAAATGACTGCTTCTGCCAGGGAGGAGGAAGACAGTTGCCAACGGAACAGGCAGAGAGGTTTATATAGGACTTATATAGAGAGGGTGGAGTTTTTCCAGGGAGAAGATTTTTAAGGAGGAAATTGGTCAGACTTCGATCCTATTGAGCTTGGACAAGCTAAGATTGGCTAGATATCATGGTCAGGGATTGGTTGGTGTTCCTGCTCAGGGATTGGTTAATTTCATGTTCAGTTGGTAAGAGGTAGAGTTGGCTCTGGTTTCAGAGCTAAGGTGTGTGTGTGTGTGTGTGTGTGTGTGTGTGTGTGTGTGTGTGTGTGTTCCCCCTCTGGACCTTTTTAGCCTTTTGTCTCCAGTTTCAGGGCCAGAGCATATTTCTTTCACTGGCTCTGATTCCAGGACCAAAGTGTGTTTCTTTGGCTCTGGTTTCAGGGTCAGGGTGGGTTTCTTTGGTTGGCTCTTTTACCCTACAACTTTCATTTATTTCTTTATTGAGGGGGGTATATGTAAGATAGAGGTCAACGCTGGGGACTCTACGTACTGTTTCCTCCAACTATGCAGGTCTTAGAGATCAGCCTCACATCATCAGGCTTCCCATCAAATACATTGACCCTCTGAACCATCTTGGTCTTGTAGCTTTCCACCTTTTCCTGCTTATTTACTTACTGGACGCATGGTGGGTGGGACTAGCCATCTTTAATAATAAACTCCCCCGCCGTGCAACAGGTCTGTATCCCCTAAACATGTATACCCTCCACACATACCCAAGCCACTCTCTATTTAAAATTACATTATTAAAACACACAAAGCGCCAGGCGGTGGTGGCGCACGCCTTTAATCCCAGCACTCAGGAGGCAGAGGCAGGCGGGTTTTTGTGAGTTCGAAGCCAACCTGGTCTTCAAGAGCTAGTTCCAGGAGAGGCTCCAAAGCTACAGAGAAACCCTGTCTCAAAAAAAAAACAAATAAATAAATAAAAATAAAACACACAGAGCTCACTTGTAACTGGAGTGACTCTAAGCGTTCTCTGTGGATGCAGTTTAAAAGCACAGCAACATGTCTTAGGGATTTTAAAAGTTTCTACCCATTCAGTTTCCATGGAAAGCAGTATATAGTCTCGGGCTTTCTCTTGCATCTTCCGTGCAGAACATTCCTGGGGAGAGACCTCTCTCTCCCGTGAGCTGGCTTTTAGCCACTGCCCTCTTTCCCATTCACTCATGTGGTATTCAGTCCAGCTACACCAACTCAGAACAGACAATGGGTACTGAGACATTTCTCAGATTAAAGAATTCTTAAAGCATGAAGGAAACAGGCAGAGAGAGAACTCTTTTCTTTTCTTTATTTCTTCCTTCCTTTCTTTCTTTCTTTTTAATGAATCATGCTTTAAATCTCTCTGATGGGCTGAAACAGAGACAGAGGTGAGAATGAGCTCCCAAGTACATAGAAACCCTTTCAGCCAATAAAAGGCTTTCCTGGCATTTGTTCCGTTTGGTTGAAGATGGCATCTCTCTTTCCTGTAACTGCAAATCAGCAGTTAACGCAAACGCCGGACTCCACATCTGTTTCTAGAAACCACCTTTCTTTGGCTATTTTTTTTAAGCACACGGGTGTGACAGTTTGCCGCGTGCGCACACAGAGCCATAGCCAGGAGGCTCTTGCCCACTGCCCCTACCTCTTCTCTCCTCGCTTAGAAAAACAAGATGTAAGATAGGATGCTTCGCAGCACCACATCCCCGCATGCGCCGATGGCTCCCCTATGTCTACAGAGTTAAGATGGCTCTTCTGTCCCAGAAGGATCCTAACCTGAGACAACTGATGCGGACTTGTTTGTAAGTCCAACGTGTCGCACGTGTCTCTCTGACAGATAAGAGCAAGTAGCGTCAGGCACATTAAAAAGCGGTGCCTGTTGGTATTCCATCACGGTCAAGGGTGTGGCTCATGAAGCTGAAGCCCCACCCCCTCCAGAGAAACCACTGGCAGCTGAGAGTTTCCAGAAGAGGCTGCAGTTGCTTTCCTTAGGAATTCATGAATGGGCAACTGCCAAGCTCCAGAAAAAAAAAAATGCAGCCTCTACCCAAGCTCATGCAAGGAACCCTATTGAACCTCGGTGGGTCACCAAACAAGCAAAACAAAAGACTTGAAAGCCAGAGATTGGTTGAGAAGCAGTTCAGGGGACAGAGGTAAGGCAAGAGAGAGGGTACTAGGAATAAAAGTGACCAAAATATGTTATGTGCACATATGGAATTGTTGAAGAATCAAAAATAAAGAATAGTAACTGGATCCCATGTCTTATCATTTTGCAGCCTGTTTTATCATTGAGTAATCACCACATTTTTTATTTGTGAAGGTTCGTACAAGACTCCAAATGAAGCCGGGCGGTGGTGGCGCACGCCTTTAATCCCAGCACTCGGGAGGCAGAGGCAGGCGAATCTCTGTGAGTTCGAGGCCAGCCTGGTCTACAAGAGTTAGTTCCACCACAACCGGCTACAGAGAAACCCTGTCTCGAAAAACCAAAAAAAAAAAAAAAAAAAAAAAAAAAAAGCAAGTTCCAGGACAGGCTCTAAAAACGCTGCAGAGAAACCCTGTCTCAAAAAAAAAAAAAAAAAAAAAAGACTCCAAATGAACAATTAATTGGTAAATAGGTACAACTCGGGTTTCCTACAAGAAGCCATCTGGGTGGGGAACACGGAGGAAAGAGGGCAGAGAGAGTTCAAGAGAAACCGAGGGGCAGAATTATTTTTTTTTTCTGAGTCCATAGGTAAAATCCCCGTAAACATGCCAGCTCCCGACATGGCAAGGTGACTGGTGCCAAGCAAACCGACGGAAAGAACACCTACAATTTGTCTTCTAGTCCTCCGTACGCCTGCACACACACACAATAATAATAAACAAATAGATAAATAAATGCAATTAGGAAAGATAACACCAGCTCCCAAATGCATGCTTTTCTTGTTTTTCAAGCTCCAGAGGTAATTAAGATTGGAATTTGAAGTGGGACAGAGCTACTAGAAACCTAACTCTTGTTCCTGTCTTGGGCAATTTACTAAGTATCTCTGAGACTCCAGTACCTTATCTGCCATTGGAGATGAGGTTTACACTGAGAATCAAAGGAACCATCAGAGCTCAACACAGTACCTGGCGGAATCTCTGGCTTTCTCTGCTGTCCTCCCTTCCTTCTCTCAGGTGTTTCTCTCCCTGCCTCCCATCACCAGCTGCTGCACAGCAGCCGTTTCCCCAAAGGCTTCCTTATGTGTGTGTGCAAGAGTGCACACCAGCCCTAGGTCTAAGCCATTGCTATTACTCTGCTTATAAGACTCTGACCAGTAAACCAAGATAAGACTTGGGTTTAGGAGAACTGGAAGCCACGGGAAACTCTTTCCTGTGCCTTTGTGCTCCATTGCGTTGACTTGGATGGGGTTGAATTTACTTATTTTCTTCATCCTGAATGACATATCTTACCATTGAAGACCCAACCGGGGGCACCTGATGCCAATTCCCGCACTAATGAAGACAAATAGGAGGGGTCCTTTCGATCTATACCATCCACTACTAACTTCTCTTTAATGGCCACATGATATTCATCCAGTATTCTAAGCCCAACTATTTACATATATAATCCAAAGTGCCTGCTGTCTAAGTCTTCCCAAGTCTTTTTGCCCTAGGGGAATTTAATACTTTCGCAATTAAATGAAATGGATTAAGTCACCATCCCACACACTAAGGAAGTCCAGAACTCTCACATTCTTGTGAGTAGCTGGATGCTCTGTATCATCTCTTATTACAAATGTATGTTCTCTCTCCCTGTTCTACAGCTGTATTCTTGTTTCTGCAGCCTTTGGGTCCTGCTTATCTGTCCTCTAGATAGAACACAGTTTGTTACCTGGAGAGGCTGAGTTGCTCTCCTTAAGACAGTATCCAATGATAAGTGGCCGTGCTCCAGAAAACATAATTTCTATCCAGGCTCATGCGAGGAACCCTAAATAAACTCAGTGGGTCATGAAGCAAGCAAAACAAAAGGCATGAGAATGGGGGGGGATTTCTAAAAAGAAGCAGTTCAGTGAGAGTGGGGGGTAAAGTATGAGAGAGAGAAATAGGGGGAAAATGACCAATGTATGTGTGTGTGTGTGTGTGTGTGTGTACATATGTGTGTGTGTATGTGTATATAAAGTGGAATAGAAATTAGTACTAAAAGGAGTTGGTATTCAAGTCTGACTCTTCTCTCGGGGCCCATGGTTTCGCAACAAAGCCAATTTCTTGATGGGCTGCTTCTCCACAACATGCAGCCCCAAAGCTTACCTTCCTGTCACTCTGCCATCTCTGGGGGACCCCTTCTCTCACACATTTGAAAACGCAAAGAACTCTGCCTCCTCCATCACCCCTCGAGGAAAACAGTTCTAAGTCCCCTTCTGTTCAGCAGAATACACCACCTCATTTGAGAATATAAATCAGAAAGACCCGACGGAGAGTTCGCTGTTCAATCTTCTTAGGCTGAATTCTGTTCCTTAGGTAAAATAGTCAAATGAAAGAGGGAATGAAAATATATTCAGGCATGTGTTAATGGCTCTTTGAAATGTAAAGGTTTGAAGTATAAATCGACAATAGAAAACCCTGGGTCACCTCTGCAATAGCATGGCTCTGGAGTCCCATGTTGGAGACCCATGTTGACTGGCCCTTCCTGTTCATTTGACAAGTGTTTCTCAGCATATAGGCTTCCAATAACTCTGTCCCTATTAATTCCCTAGCTGGTATTCTATACTGCTTATTTTTCTGAGCTACGGAATATTATGATCAGCTCCACAAAAGTGATATTCTTTAAAAGGATGTGAGGTCACATCCTGCTCCATGAAGGGAAGACGCTCAACATGGCTTAGCATCACTGTTCATGTGCGTAAGGAAGACCGTTGGCTTGCACAAGAGTTGTATGATGCCTGGTATGTTAGCTCACATCAGTGGACCCAGCGGACCAGTGGCTCTTGACGAGCGTGCTAGTGGATGGATTCAATCTCTGCCGTGGTTTCCCACTTCCCTCCCTGGCTTTGGCGGTACCTTGCTTTGCATAGAAGCTTCTGCCCAGTCTGTCCCCAATGCCGCACTTTCTGAAAGTCATAGCGCCTTTCCTCTTGCTCTTTGTCCCCTTGGACCCTTCGGCTAGACACAGGCTGGCATCGCAGGCTGTAGAATTCAAACTGTTTCCAGATGTCCCTTCTAAAAGCTGCAAGCTAGAGAAAAACGAACAGTCAAGGCCCAATCCAGACTTAAGTATGACTGGATGTGGACCAAAAAGTCTACTTGTCGCTAACCAATAAATGTGCTGCTTCATGCTTAAGGCTCTTCTAAGAGTATAGAAAATGTGTGTTTGCACTCTTTATGTTGTTAGTACATGTACATGCCATAATTAATGTTATGTTTTATTAAGATAATAATTGTTCTTCTATTTACCTCATTGTTTTCTTTCTTACATTTCTAAGGGAAAAAAATTAAGGTACACTTCCATTCTATAGATAGGCTAATAGGTCAGACCTTAGGCAAACACAACTGTGTGGGTAGAGATCTTGGGAGACTGATCAGCCATGAGCCTCCTGACTTTCTAGGTAGGCTGTCTAATTCAATACCCAGCTCTATGCCACTGTCTTTCAGGGGCCACCGTTTTCTTACCATTTCAATTTGGAGTAAGAGTATCTACCTCGTGTGCTAATAGATAGAAGGGATATACATTCCTTGGATATAGTAAGTCATCTCTAAGAGTTTCCCATTGTTAACTCGTTCAAGTAGGCTGGAATGACCGCCTAGGCGCAAACCTTTTGTTTAGGCTGAACGCATCTACACTAAAGAGAATAAACACAGCTCTTTAATCCAGAAAACAAAATTCGCTTTTCTTTCTCTCAGCCTTTATTCACTTTAGAACCCAAGCATCAGGCCCTAAAAGAGGTGCCAGGAACATGGTACCAGACCAGAAAGACAGGCCTGTGTGAAGCCTTCATCCTGAAGAGAGGGAAAGGCGAGCAGAATGAACGATATGTGAAAATGGTGTCCGGTAGCAACAGCGCTGTGCGGAAAATGAACGGTTTAACAGGAGAGCGTAGAAGGAAGATCGTGGCAGAAAAGAGTGTATTCTGGAAGTGAGATTCAGACTAAGACCCCAACAAGGAGGCGGCTCAACTGAGCACCCTCCAAAAGAAAGACTGCTGTCCGCGTCACAAAACAGAGCAGTGTGTTTGGGGCGGCCGAAAACAAAATGTCACAGGCAAGCTCAGAGGCACAGGCAGTGTCAGCAGCGTGGAGGTGTGTGTCTTTCTTGCTCTGGTCAAGTTTAAGACTTTATGCCGAATGAGGTAAGAAGATCTGGGAAGACTAAAGCAAGTGAGGATGCCGTCTGCCATCCGAGACTTAGAATTCATATCGTCACCCTAGGGGTCAGGCTGAGGATGGGTTTTAGGGAAGAAAGAAGACAGTGGGAGTAGCTACCGCAAGGTCAATGCGGTCAGGAAGAGGTGATGCTCATAGACTGCGGAGTGGGTGTGTGCGGGAAGGAGGGGCAGGGTGATGCTCATAGAATGCGGAGTGGGGTGTGTGTGGGAAGGAGGGGCAGGGTGCGGATCGAGAGCAGGGCCAGGAATTGGTTGGTTTTTAATTTGGGAAACCGAATGGCTGCTGATTTACTGACTCCAGAGATCATTGGTGAAAAGATGGAAGTTCAGAGAGAAAACCAAATGGCGTTCGTGGCCCTTTTCATCTGACCACCTGCACCGAATAAAAGACATATTTCTCTAAACTGGAAATAAATAAAGAAAACTCATTTTTCAGACTTCCGCGAAGCTTGCATAGGAGCAGGAAATCCTAATTGGTTAAAGGAAAAACATGGCCCCTCCCTGTCCTCATCCGTTTGTGCTCTGTCTGCATACACATTAATATGTATCTTTCTGGCCCAAAGCTTTTGATATTTTATTAAGATAACAAATTTTCATATTAAAGTTCAATGAATTGCGGACAGACTCTATGGTGTAAGGATAGCCATATATATGATAAAGGCAATATAAAAACCAAGGCGACATTTATCAAATGTGAGGACAGTGTTTCTGTCTAAGGGTAAACATCCAAGAGTTTCAAATGTATTCATAAAATCTTTTATAGAAATGACTTGAAAAGTGAAATAGAAATTGTTACGTTTTATGCATATGAAAACTGCATACATGGCAGATGCGGAAATAGGAAATCATGACGTTCATTCTTCTATTACGTAAGAAGTACACGTGATCTGTAACGACATCTTTCTGCCACTAGATCATGACCTCTGTGGGCAGAGCTTGTTTCGGCCTCTTTGGGCACTTAGCTCCTCCCACGCTCATTCTTTAACGCATAATGATCCAACAACCTCTCCTCTTATATACCAAAAATAAACAATATGATCCAGACACAGAGTCAGTTTGGGGCAGCGAGGACAAAAGACAAAACACCCATAAACTGAGGAATGCCTGCTGCCTCCTCTTTCCCTTATCCTTACTTTGTTTTTCGGGTTTTTGGTTTTTCGAGACAGGGTTTCTCAGTGTAGTGTTGGTCCCTGTCCTGGAACTAGCTCTTGTAGACCAGGCTGGCCTCGAACTCACAGAGATCCATCTGCCTCTGCTTGTGAGTGTTGGGATTAAAGATGTGCGCCACCACCGCCCGGCTTCCTTATCCTTATCTTATCTATACTTCTCCTTCCTCAGAAAGATGAACATACGAGAACCCCAAACCATGCCTATTTAACTTTCTCTGGCATGTCTTATCTAGTTGTGCAGACAATGGCAGCATCCAAAATATGAACCAAGCATGAGCTAACGCGTCTAGAACATGTTTTGGGCAATACCCATCCTTAAGCATTAAATAAGGCTGCACTGGTCCACATTTGGTATTAGAATTTCCTGTCTAATTTCAGATAACTTACAGTCCGCCACTGCGTGGTAACTCTTCAGCCATTGGCCTCCCAAGATCCATTTCCATGACTGCGTTTACTACAGTGTTTACATAGCTCCTCACCATAAAATGTGGGGGGGGGGATTTCTGGTTTTGCTGATAAAAATATAAAAGGAGAACTGAAAAGAAAAACATCAATAGTGTAAAAAATAATCTTGATGTTCGAAAAACATCGATAGTGTAAAAAATAATCTTGATGTTCCTTTAGAATCCTCTGCATGTTTGTAAGCTGCATTCACAGTTTGGTCACAGTCTTGCGTAAAAATAAGAAAATGTTAACATCAAGAGTCTTGAAGTACATTGAGTTCTGAAGCCCCTCAGACCACCCAGCACCCATGCAAGGTTGCCGCTCCAGCCTACTAGCGCCTGGACTTTCACTAATAAACTGCTTGACACTACGGTCCTTAAATAACTGGTGAGCTGAACAGAAGCTGTTTCTGTCAACTTCCTCGCTATAACTCTGATCCTGGAAGTAGGGAGGGGACATTTTTGTAGTAGTGTCCCTTGGACTGACTCAGAGAGGCAACATATTCTCAAAATCTCCTGCAGAGCTCACCTCTGTGCGAGCATCTTCTCTTTTTCTTCCCAGCTCTCTGAGGGCTAAAAGCCTTAACCGCCCTGCACTAATGGGGTGTAATAAACACCAAACTCAAGAAATCAGTGGTGACTTTACTGTTATACAAGCAGATACAAAGCAAGATTGTGATTTCTTTTTAATTTGGGAGTATTGAACCATGTATTAAGTTGAAATAATGAGTTTGAGAGAAGGCACTCTTCTCTATTTTCTAGTTTTTCATAATAACAAGATCTAAGTTTCATAGTCACAAAAAGGGGTAACTTTTAAATATTGAATTTATTTGCTGAATGGCTGTGGACCCTGCTCTGACCAGACAAAGATGAAAAAAAAAAAAAAACAGGAACCCTAGTTCCATGTGGTCAGGCTCCTTACAAAGTGGCAGGACTAGGAGCAAGATGTAGCTGGAGACTACTCTTTCATTTCCTGGCTTCCCAGAACTGAATAATCACACAGAAACTGCACTAATTATGACATTTGTTGATCTATTGTCTCAGGTTTCTCATTAACTAACTTTTATATCTTAAATTAAAGCATTTCTGTTCATCTATTTATCACTACAAGGCTGTAGCTTACCGAGTCCCAGCGTCTTTCCTCCTCGGCAGCTACATAGTGTCTCTCTGACTCCACCTACTCTCTCTCTCTCTCTCTCTCTCTCTCTCTCTCTCTCTATATATATATATATATATATATATATATATATATCTTCCAGCCTGGCTCTATTCTGCCCTGCTATAGACCGAAGAAGCTTCTTTATTAACAATCAGAGAGGAATCCCACATTATCTCCCCTTTTCTGTCTAAATAAAAAGCAAGGTTTTAACTTTAACATAGTAAAATTACATATAATAAAACAGGTTCAAGCAATAATTACAGTTACAATATTTAGTCTTTTGTGTCTAGCAAAATTAAAGAAAATATACTATCATCTATTTTATCTTTATGAGTCTAAAGTTTAATATCTAATTTATCTTTTATCATAACTAAGGAAAATTATAACTATCTGTCTTCAACTCCTCAAAGACCCCAGAAGGATATAATTTTACCTAAGTAAACAGGAAGTGCATTGTAATCAACTTCCAAATTTTTAGAATTGACAGAGCCATCTTGATGCCTGGACAGTCACCTAAAGTTCTTTTGTAATATTGGGGCATCCATCTTCATCCTACAGGCCCATAGTATCCAGAAGACTTTTCCATGAAGTAGGAGATTTGAAAGACAGTTTTGGCCATATGGGCAGTTTGTCAGTCACTGTTTTCCGTGTCCTGCAGAATGTCTGGCAGACTCGTTCATGAACCAGGAATCCTGAAGGACTGTCTCACCTGTTGGAAAGTTTGGCAGTCACTTTTCTGTGGGTCCTGCATGTCCGGTTCATACAGCATACCATCAGGCAGTCCAGACAAGAGCTGTTTCTTGCCCAGATGGCTAGCCTTATCACATTGAAGGCAAATTCTATAACGAGTTTCTTCAATGCCCATCAACCTCTCTGCAATAAATGATGCTGCCAAAAGCAGACATGTCTCACTCTCAAGAAAAGTCTAAGTTCTTAAAACATTTTAAATGCCATATTCTGTAAGTCTTTAAAAGGTTTGAAGAATATCAATCCATCTGAAATATATCTCTGTACAACTAGAAAAACTAATTAACAAATTCAAGTTTGACTATTATAAATGAATATTAATCTGTATTTCTTAATTATACATTACGTTTTTAAATGAGCTACACAAATGTAATACCTTAATCAAGAGTAATACACACACACACACACACACACACACACACACAGTGTGACAAAATCAATTTGTCACAATTTTAAATTTCTATCAATAGGCCAAGATCCATAACAATGTAAAGTATTCATCTCTATATTATATCCCACTTTAAATGAAAACAAACATTTATAAACAATCATTTTGAGAATTTGGGTGTAGTTTCTCTAAACTGCTTCCTGCTGTTTGTTGGGAGAAGTATATTTAGGGTTCACGACACCTTTCAGAGGAACATTGTTCCATCAAACCACATTAGCCTGAAAGGAATCCACAGGTTCCAATCCTCTGTAAGCACAGGGCAGAAATATTAGAGAACAATGCAACTAACAGCAATGGCTTTGAAGGATCCAAAGGATCTCTTAGTTTGCTTTCTGTTGCTATGACAAACAACAAGACCAGAAGAAACCTGGGGCAGGGCAGTGGCGGCACACATCTTTATTCTAGCACTCAGGGTGGCAGAGGCAGGGGGATCTCTGTGAGTCTGAGGCCAGGCTGGTCTGCAAAGTGAGTTCCAGAACAGCCAAAGAAACCCTGTATCAAAAAACAAGGAAGGAATGGAAAGAAAGAAAAAAAGGAAGGAAGGAAGGAAGGAATGAAGGAAGGAAGAGAAAGAAAGAAAAAGAAAGGAAGGAAGGAAGGAAGGAAAGAAAGAAGAAAGAAAAAAAAAAAAAAAAGGAAGAAAAGAAGGAAGGAAAGAAGGAAGGAAGAAAGGAAGGAAGGAAGGAAGGAAGAAAGGAAGAAAGAAAGAAAGAAAGGAAGGAAGAGAGAGAGGAAGGAGAAGGAAGAGAGGAAGGAAGGAAGGAAGGAAGGAAGGAAGGAAGGAAGGAAGGAAGGAGGGAAGGAAAAGAAACCTCGGGAAGCAAGTGTTTGCTTCATCTTATGTTTGTAGTCCATCACCAAGGGAAGTCAAATGCAGGAGCTTAAAGTAAAAAGCACGGGAGGCACTGCAGACTATCTAAATATTTTCGGCTCTTTTGTGGGAGCCTCGGCGTACTTTTAGCCACTCGAGTCTCATTTTCCTTATGGCGACTCCAGGATGGCTACGCCAAACGCCCAGGATTGGTTGAAATGGTACGCATGATGCTCTCAGGACAGCGTCTGACACAGCTGAGTAAGAGTGGTACATGCGCTTCCTCAGAGCGAGCCCTGGGAGAGACAGGATGATGGATGCATGAAGGGTGTAGGTGGGTACCTTCTCTTCCCCCACCCCCAAACACTGGGCTTGAACGCTACCACAAAGTAGACCTATCTTCATGCAGTCAAGAAGTCCCAAGAATTCACAGCATGGGGCTGGTGTGGACATTTTCAAAGGTCATAAAACTCTCTCAGGAGAAATGCCGAGCTGGACAAGCTCTGCCCAGGGAAGTTCTCACAAGAGGCCATTGTAAAACGTCCTCATTCCTCTGAACTTAACTTGAAAAAATGTTCCCACTAAAGCCCAATGGGAGTTTTATGTGAGAAAGAGGATAGACTTAGGGCTTGTGTATTTTTAAAAGGGTCACACAAAAAGGCAATGTCTAAATGTTTTACAGATGGCAGTCGGAGGGCTGATGCCCTTGGCCAAAACTGACCTTTTATGCTTCCCTAAAGCAAATGTTTACTGAGAGAAACACTCCTATACTACCAATGGAAAAGAAAACCCCGCGGTGCTTACATTGGATAACCCAGCACACAGCCACTGCCAAGCACAGTTATAAAAATCAATAAGAATATTTTCCATGGTACCTGTTTTCAACCTTACCCAAGAGTTTGCTCTGTAGTTGCTTTTTCTCAATAACAAGTGTGTTTCTGAGGGAAAATAACGTTTCTATGACACCCGTCCTGTGGAAGCCGGTGCATCTCGGAACCCTTTCTGTTTTGCGTCTCCATCTCTGCTAGTGCCGTGGTGCCCAGAAAAGGATGCGCAGGAGAGATGGAGCCAAATCTCCGGGATTCTGAACTGATGTGAACTTCTTCCAGAACCGAGCGCCTTTCCACTCTCTTGTCGAGTGGGAGACAGGTGCCAGGAATTTCTATGTTGTTTCGGGTATTAAATAACCCTTTAAAAATGCAGCATTTTGATGAGCTCTGTAAGAGAAGAGAAGTTCAAAGCGCAGAAATCCATCAAACTTGAGTGGTCAAAGCTAAAGAGTGATTACTGCATCTAAAGAATTTGATTCACTTGATTTTGCTGGGGAAATGAAGGGCGGGACGTGGTAGCACCTAGGGTGCCTATTCTTTACAACTTCCTTGTCTCCCAAATATGCAGTGCTTACCAGATCCCTTTTGACAGAGGGTTTGTTTGTTTTTGTTTTGTTGTTGTTGTTTTGGCTTTTGAGACAGGATTTCTCTGTAACTTTGGAGCCTGTCCCGTAGACCTGGCTGGCCTCCAACTCAGAGGTCTGCCTGCCTCGGCCTTTTGAGTGCTGGGATTAAAGGCGTGCGCCACACCTCCTGGCTGATAGCGGTTATTAAAATGCAATTTGCTCTCCAGCTCCTACTCCTCCCATCCAGGGGAAAGCAAAGCAGTAGCTTTATACACGATGAGTTTCTTTCTTCCTTCCTTCCTTCCTTCCTTCCTTCCTTCCTTCCTTCCTTCCTTCCTTCCTTCCTTCCTTCCTTATGTATACAATATTCTGTCCGTGTGTATGCCTGCAGGCCAGAAGAGGGCACCAGACCTCATTACAGATGGTTATGAGCCACCATTTGGTTGCTGGGAATTGAACTCAGGACTTTTGGAAGAGCAGTCAGTGCTCTTAACCGCTGAGCTATCTTTCCAGCCCCCACGATGAGTTTCTTATTGAGTTCCTAGTTGAACATTTGGAGTAAAGGACTGTAGAGATTTGTATCTTTTTAGAAAATAAGACCAATACGAGGCAAAACTAATTAACAGTTTTAAAATCCATGAAAGGAATTGTATCTGTAAAAGAACGTGAGGGCAATGTCAGAGTCTGGCCAGCCCTGCGTGTGGACGAGGTGGTTGTACAGGCATTTATCAAATCTTATTAAATTATATAACTGGAATTTGCATAATGTTTAATTTACTGTAAATAAACTTTGCATTATAAAAGTAATTTTAATTGGCAATGGCATCTATCTGGTGACATTTCACTGTTTGCAGATTTTGCAGTGATCAGATCAATAAGATCATTGAAGTCTTTCACCTTAAAAAGCCATTTTCTTTGTATTACAAACGTTTAAAATTATCTCTGTTGGATAGTTGGAATAATTCCTTGCTTCCACACTACGGTACATTAGAACATACTCCCGGCGAACACCCTGTGGGGACACCCTCTTCCTCTCCCCAGCACTTCCCATGTTGTGGATGATTTCCTTCACTGTGTTGAGTCTTTTTAGCTTGAGGTAGACAATTTTTTTTTTCTTGTGCTGTCTGTGTTTCAGGACCCTCTGCATTTCGGCCATGTTTACATCCAGAAGCAGAGTAGTTCGGAGCCATGCATGTCAGCCTTGGAGCCATTTGGGTGTGAGTGTGCTCAGAATGCGCTTCCTTCTGCTGCGTGCGGATACAGTTTCTCTAGAACATTCTTTACTGAAAAACATCCTTTCTCCCATGTGCATTCTTAGCGCCCTTGTGAAAAACCAGTTGTGCACTTATCTCTGGGTGGTGCATTCATCCATTCACCTGTCGTCTCTTTTCGACTGGGAACTGTGTTGTCTGGGTTATTAAGATTTTTTCATATGTTTTGGTGTTAAGCATTGCAATACTGTAA
Source organism: Arvicola amphibius (assembly GCF_903992535.2). Taxonomy (NCBI): domain Eukaryota; kingdom Metazoa; phylum Chordata; class Mammalia; order Rodentia; family Cricetidae; genus Arvicola; species Arvicola amphibius. The sequence goes on from NC_052064.1 coordinate 30,174,816, forward strand.
TTGCTTAAAATGGTTTCAGCTGTCACAGGACTTTTGTGCTTCCGTACAAATTTTTTGGAGATTCTTTTTCCAATTTCTATTTAAAAACATCACTAGTATTTTGATAGAATCTGCGGATAGCTTTATATAATAGGGGCATTTTAACAATATTAATTTGTCCAGCTCATGAACATAGGGTGTCTGCTCCTTTTGTTTCGGCATCTTCAGTTTTTCTTGCTGATGGCTTATGACTTTTATTAAAGAAATAATTTACTTCCTTGGGTAACTATTCATGGACTTTATATTTGTATCTGTTGTGGACAAGATTTGTTCTTTAATTTATTTCTCAACTATTTCATTCCTGAATTTCAAAGAGATACTAAATTTTGTGTCTTAATCTTTATACCCTTTGACTTTTCTGAATTCACTATCCTTATGGTTCTGACAGCGTTTGGTAGAGTCTCTTTTTCTCTCTATAACATGTCATCTGGAAAAATGGGTAATCTAACTTTCTCTGTTGATATTTTCTTGTCCTTTCCTTTTTTTACACCTTGTTATGGTGGCTAAGAAATCCTAAATTAAAACAAGCATTCTTGTTTGTGATCCTAGAGAAATTTTTTCTGCATTCAATATGATATAGGTCTTTTATAGGTAGCATTTATTATATCAAAATATATTTTGCTATTCCAAAATTTTATGGTTTTCAAAAGGAAGGGATGTTGAAATTTATCTAATACATATTCTGCATCAGTTGAGAATAGCATATTATTTTTGTTCTTCCTGATGTTAAGAGATGTTCTAGAATTGTTGATTTGAATATTTTGAACTATCCCTATCAAGTGTAATGTTTTATTGTTTGCTTTTGTCCTTCTCTGGTTTGGGTATGAGGATAATGCTGGCCTTTGAGAGTAAATGAGACAAGGTTCTCACTACTTAATTCTTAACACTTGGAGAGAATTTGGGTAGAACTGGTATTAGTTCTTGAAATACAATAAAAATCAGCAGTTAAACCGGGCTTCTCTTTGCTTGAAGACTTCTATATTTTTAATCCAATGTTACTTCCTATTGGCCTGTTCAGTTATCTATGTTCTTAGTGTCCAATTTTGCTATGTCATGTATGCCCAAAAAATATGTTCATGTCCTCTAGATTCTCTGATTGTTGCTGTACTAAGATAGTCCTCAACATCTTTTGTGTTTTTGTGACATTGTTCTTAGTGTCTCCATTTTCCTTTCTGATATGATTTGAGTTCTCTCTCTCTCTCTTTCTCTCTCTCTCTTTCTCTCTCTCTCTCTCTCTCTCTCTCTCTCTCTCTCTCTGTGTGTGTGTGTTATTCACAGTCTCTGTGCTGTGTGTGTGTGCATGTGTGCGTGTATTTACAGTCTATCTGTGCTCTCTCTCTCTCTGAGTGTATGTGTGCATGCGTGTGTGTGTTATTTACAGTCTCTGTCTGTGCTCTCTCTCTGTGTGTGTATGTGTGCATGCGTGTGTGTTATTTACAGTCTCTGTGCTGTGTGTGCATGTGTGCATGTATTTACAGTCTCTATCTGTGCTCTGTGTGTGTGTGCGTGCATGTGTGTGTTATTTACAGTCTCTGTGCTGAGCTCTCTCTCTGTGTATGTGCGCATGTGTGTGTTATTTACAGTCTCTATCTGTGCTCTCTCTCTGTGTATGTGTGCATGCATGTGTGTGTTATTTACAGTCTCTATCTGTGCTCCCTCTCTGAGTATGTGCACATGCATGTGTGTGTTATTTACAGTCTCTATTTGTGTTCTCTGTGTATGTGCGCATGTGTGTGTTATTTACAGTCTCTATCTGTGCTCTCTCTCTGTGTATGTGTGCATGTGTGTGTTATTTACAGTCTCTATCTGTGCTCTCTGTGTATGTGTGCATGTATGTATTATTTACAGTCTCTACCTGTGCTCTGTGTGTGCATCCAGGTGCATTCATGCGTGTGTTTTACTTACAGTATCTATCTGTTTTCTTGTCTTTGTCATTTCTTCCCTTCTAATTTGTGCTTCAGTTCATTCTTTCTTTTCTAATAACTTTAAGTTCTATTGGAGTTGTCCATTTAATTTTATCACTGTACCAATTCACAATAATGCTGATTTATTTTCCTGTTTATTTGTACAACTCTAATGTTAATCATGTTGTTGATATCTACTATTATTCTATTTTGCTAAGAAAAAATAAATACCATAATTTTTAGTTTTTAATTTGCTGAGACTTATTTTGTGAACTAACATGTAGTCTGTCGTACAGATTATATCATGTGTTTACATGCTGGATGAAATGGTCTATAAATATCTGTTAAGACTCTTTGTACATATGATGACACCAATGTTTCTTTGTTAATTTTTTTGCCCAGTATTTCTTTATTAATTTGATAATTTTTCTATGGATAAAAGTGGGGTATTAAACTTCCTAGAGTTTGTCTTTCTGTTTAGACTGACAATTTTTTAAATTGGTGTGCAGCTCAGTAGTACCACACTTGAATATCCTACAAGAGGCTGGGATCCCCAGCAGCACAAGAAAGAAATAAAGAAGATGACATTATCATCTATAGGCTTATAGTGCTAATTTATATAATTGGGCTCTCTGGTGTTGAATGAATACTATTTACTGTTAGTTCTTGCATCTTTAAAATCAATCTCTTTTTATTTAATAGTGGCCTTCTTTATCTTTCTTTTTACAAGTAAAGTATGTTTTGTCAAATACAAGCATAACTACTTCGGTTTCTTTAAGGTCTTTATTTTTATGACCTGCCTCTTTCTACCCATTCCCTTCTGGTCCATGTGTGCCGTGAAGGCTGCAGTGGGTGTCTCTCCAAGGCAGGTAGCCTTGGCTCTAGATCTGGGCTGCTCTTGCTTTGGAGCAGTTTTGTTTTTATTTTTAATCCATTCAGCTGGTCTGTCTTTCAAGTGAGCAAGGCAATCTGTTTGGCTGGGCTGTTTAACATCTTCTTTGTTTGCTCCTTCTCCTGTGTTCATCATTATCATCGGGTTTGGTGGGCTTTTTATACATAGGGTTGGATTTTCTTCCTTTTCTCTTTTACAGTCTACTTGAATGCTGTACTTCGGTGTGTTTCCATCCTTGCACTTCTAGCACGAGGCCGTCCTTCAGCATCTCCCACGGGGCTGGTCTGGTGACGATAAGTGTTCTGTTTTTGCTTTTGGGGTGCGGTAGTCTTCAGTGTTTCTTTTCCAGGACTCTGAAATGCATCCTATTCTCTCCTGACTTACAAAATTTCTGCTGATTACTAGTATCAGTCCAACAGGGATTCCCTTGGATGCAATGTGACACTTCCCATTTGCGATTTTCAAACTCCCGTTGGTCTCGTATTTATAACAGTTTGGCTGTAACGTCCCAAGGAAAGACTCTTTGGGGGTCCAGTCCATTAGGAATCCTTTGCACCTCCTGGGCCTGCATGTCCGTGTCTTTCCCAAGAGTCAAACCCTTTCTGGTAACTGTTTCACTGGGTTGTTTCTACCTTGTATTTTCCATTGGACCTTTGATTTAGGTGTCTAGAAAACCCACACTGCGCGTGCTTGTCACTTCATGATGCCCAAGGACGTCCTAAAGGGCAGGCTTGACCCCAAGCAGGGCCAGCTCACAAGCAATCCTGATCACGATAATGTCGATGCAATCCTGGGGCACACATTGGTTTCTGCGGATCACGAAAAGTCGGGGGTGTCTAAGAGGCATCACGTGGTTATGATACAGCACGCACCCCAGTGAGATAAGTGTCTGTCAGGTGTCCGGGTCGCAGAGAGGATACGCTACAGTGTAGGCTGAGAGGATACATCTGTGCCTGAAGACAGCTCTTGGGACTTAGAGGAACCTCGGAGACCAGCTCAGAGATCTTCTCAGCTTCTCTACACTTCAGGGCAGATTAGATGAACCTCTTGGCTGAGGACTGTTCATCTATTTCTTGGTGTGCAGGGCCACCCAAGTGACTCTCCGAGACTTTAGTGGATCATTTCCCACAGCTGCTTTCCAGAGACACAGGCAGGAGAACAGGGCTACTTGTTCCTTACTCTAGGCCTCTGTGGGCCAAGCGGGTTGGCTATGTTCCTAGGCAGACGCAGGCAGCCACACCACATGGTCGCTTCTTCAAGGGCCTCACCAGACCAAGCCCCTCAGTCTGATTCCTGCTTCCTGGAGTTGAGGGTCGTCAAGATGAACATATTTTGAAAATTTCAAGTATATCATGCAAATACATCAAAAGCAGTATGGCTCCAGTTTGGGACCTTCCTGTATCATTTAACCAGTCCGAACAACTCAGTGAATATATTGAATTCTACAACCATGCCTCGTTTTCTGACTGGTCTATTTTCCAGAAGGCAAGAGCTTGTCTCTCTCTTTTTTTATTTATTTAAATTGTTTGTAATACAGCACACAAACTGCCACTAAACATGGCAATGCAACGAGACCCTCTAGAAGGAACAGGTGGAATTGCTTCCCTTTTTTTTCTCCTTGTGACTTTGAGAATAAATCTTCCCCCAAATGACACCTTTCTCCTTCAAACACTTCAGTTGTATATTTTATAACTTTTACATATGTCATTTTCACATGACAGTCACAGCTCGCACCTGGAGTTTTGCAACACTGCCCGCATGTCACTTTTTTTTTAGAATATGCATGTTTTATTCTGAATAATTTTGCATAATAAAAAATGAAAGTACAAAATAATGAAGACACAAAATATTTCAGCAAAGCTGAAATAAATTATCAGGGAATGGGGTAGGACTGTAATCTGTAGCTATTTTTCTTATAAAAGTTTAAATATTCTTCCACTTTCCTTGATAGGGAACCCAAAAGCTCAAAATCTGAGTACTAATATCTAGAGTCTAACAAAATCTACTATTTTCTAATATAGGATAACTAGATTCAATAAAATTGAGGAAAACAAATCTTTGACGTTGGAAGATGGTTCAGTATTTAGAGCTCTGGCTGCTTTTGTACAGGACCTGGGTTTGATTCTCAGCACCCAATAGTGCTCCCAGCCATCTGCAATCCTCTGTGGGTGCCAGGCATGCACATGGTGCACAGACATACATGCAGACAAAACACCCATACACATAAAAGAAATACGTTTTTTAACAAGTAATTTAAAGGCCTTCAAAAAAAATCTGAGATTCTTTCTCATTTTAAAATAAGAAATTGACTTTTAAAAAGCTGCTTCTTATGCTCCTTCCCTCATTAACAAATGCATTGATTGATTAATGAATTCTATCAGCAAGCATTGATGGTTTGGACATCACTCATGGATCAAAACAGAGCTTTGCTATGTAGTAAATTAAGACATAAAAGCCTCAGCTTTTCGACGTGAGATAAATGGATAATTCCATGGACTCAGCTGAAAGCCTAAAGTAGGGGAGGAATAGGAGCTTAAGAGGGTAGATTAAGGGCGGGCGGTGGTGGCGCACGCCTTTAATCCCAGCACTCGGGAGGCAGAGGCAGGCGGATCTCTGTGAGTTCGAGACCAGCCTGGTCTACAAGAGCTAGTTCCAGGACAGGCTCCAAAGCCACAGAGAAACCCTGTCTCGAAAAACCAAAAAAAAAAAAAAAAGAAAAAAAGAAAAAGAGGGTAGATTAAGATTTTCATTTAGGGGAGACTATCTCAGAAGAGTCTCATTGGAGGTAGACTTAGACTAAGCAATGAAAGTTAGAAACAGAGTTTAGATTAGTCAGTAACGTATTAACTTTGAGAACCTGTGATACCTGGACGCCATGGTAGCACATACCTGTAGTTCCTGCCCTGGGGAGGCAGAGATGGCAGGATCCCTGAACCACCCTGGTTACTTAACAGAGCCTACTTGGCAAGCTGCGGGCCATTGGGAGACCCTGGCTCAAGGCAAACATGGATGAAACATAAAGATGCCATTCTAAGTCATCCTCCAGCCTCCGTCGACACATGTGGGCATGCACCTTGCCACACAGACACATGCATACTGAAGTACACACATACATACACATACAAGAGAAGTTACAACCCCTGTCCATGAAGGCCAAGCCTAACTGATATTAAAAATAATATAAGTACTTTCAAAGGCATAATGGGTACATTAGTGAGAGCCCCGGTTGACTAGAGGAGTCAGTGGGGTGAAGAAGGCCAGTGGTTAGGTGACAGGACTCAGGTGAAGAATTCAAAGGGTCTAAGGTTTGTCAAGGCCACTTATGAAAACCCTACAGCCACAAGAACAACAAACTCATCGCAAAGCCCCCTCTTCTGTGTTCACGGCAGTCTCTCTTAAACTGCACAGTAATGAGCGGCCTGAGAAAACTCCACCTCGAACTTAAAGGCAAGAGAATGTGCTGATTGAGAAGGAAAAGGTGGCAACTGAAACAACTTTGGAAGTAAGTGACAGCCACATATAATTTTGTGAAAATTATAACTAACTTTTCAGACAGAGACGGGGAAAAGACATGTGTCCTACTCACGGTGAAGAAACGGGCAGAGTAGAGCTGGGGTGTGGTGGAAAGCTTGCTGAGCATGCTCGGAGCCTGGCGTTCAATTTTGAAGACCTTAAAAATCAGAAAACAACTAAAAAGGAAAAAAAAAAACTCTTCAGCCAAGGATGGTGGGACACACCAGCATTTGAGAAGTTGAACGGGATGATTGCCAGGAGTTTTCAGACCAATCCGGTCCATAGGGCAAATACCGAGATAGCCAAGATTACTTAGTGATCTCAAAACAACCGAGATCAAAATGAAAGGAAAGGGTATCTTTTGTATGGAAAAAAAGGTGGAAATATCATAGAAAAATACCTTAAAATTCAAAGTATTGTTATTCATTTGCTGTACCAGTTAGAAAATACATTCTGGGGTTGTTCGTAGACATTCAGGCATCTTTCCTTGGCATGTAGAGCAAGTACAAGGTTCATCCACTATGCTTGGATGGTGTTCTACAGATTTCCTCAGCCTTTCTGCTCCAACTGAGTTTGCCTCATGATCCAAGAGGGATTGATAGAGTTCCGGCCATCTGAGTCACTTCCCAGGAAACCTAAGAGAAAACTATATGAGAGCGGATGAATTTCCACAGAAAATTGTCTTAGCAACTCCTTCTAATCCCTGCTATTCATTTCTGTGTTTTAGGAAACCTGGGTTGATGTGGGATTCCCCTCTGTATGCTGTGAGTATCATTGGTTAATAAAGGAACTGCTTCGGGTCTATAGCAGAGCTATAGGGGAACAGGGCTGGGTGGAGGGAACTAAATGGAATGCTGGGAGAAAGGAGGTGGAGTCAGAGAGAAGCTATGTAGCCCTGCCAGAGATGGACACTGAAACTTTAGCCTGAAAGCCACAGCCATGTGACGATACACAGATTAATAGAAATGGGTTAAATGAGTATGTAAGAGTTAGCCAATAAGAAGCTAGAGCTAATGGGCCAAGCAGTGTTTTAAATAATGCAGTCTCTGTGTGGTTATTTCCGTTCTGGGCGGCCAGGACAAACAAGTGGCCCCCTCCTTACAACAGGTGGTAACTGCTTCTCAAACGCTTAAGGTCATTAAGTGAGCACAGAAAGGATGAACACTGGGCAGCTCATCTTAGAATATGGTGTTGGGTAGAAAGATTAACGTATACCTATGCCTATGAAATGCTACTGATAGCCCTTCTGTTCCTCTCATACAACGATAATGGCAAAACCAGTTAACTGTTAACAATGGTTCAGTGCTTTAAGGATCCAACATGTCAACTGGTGTACTCATAATAACCCTATAAAACTAGGCATTCCATATTTATTTAGGTCAGGAAATAAAGGAACAGAAAAATCTGAGAAATTTTGCTCAAACTATCAGAAGCAGGATTTAGACCTAAGCAGTAAATCTGCATGATTCCTTAGAACACAAAGCTATATTACAAAGTAAATGTATGACTCAGGAAAGTAGAAAAGTGCACAGAATTACAATATTTTGTTCATGTTCGCCAGATTTCTTTCTGAGTGTCAGCAATCTGCTGTTTTTCTTCTTCAAACTTTTCTGAATTGTTCAACCTCTTTGAAATCCATGAGTATCATTTCTGTAATGGGGGGGGGGGGAAATGTTTGGTAGAACAAGAGTCACCAAGACCAAAAGAAGAAAAGAAGTTGTACCTCTTTGCTAAACCTACCCAACTGGATTAGGAGCAGTACACAGGTCTGTTAGCAGATGCTGACTCCACCCAACAACTACCATATAACAAGCTGTCTGCAATTCTTATCTCGATTCTTCCTCAAGGCTAATGCTGCTGATCAACAAGACTTCTGTAAACAGCCTTCGATGTAAATGCTAGAGACTTGCATTAAACAGGAGCCTCAGAGGAAAGCCTCACCATCAGAATACAAGGGATAGAAGAAAGACTATGGGATGCTGAAGACACAATAGAAGAAATATGTACCTCAGGCAAAGAAAATGTTATATCTAAACAAGTGGAGAAAACATCCAGGAAATCTGGGATACTATGAAAAGCCCAGATCTATGAATAATAGGAATTGAGGAAGGAGAAGAAACCCAGATCAAAAGAACACATAACATTTTCAACAAAATCATAGAAGTCTCCTAACCTAAAGAAGAAGATGCCCCTATGAAGCATACAGTACAATAAATAGACTGGACCAGAAAAGAAAGTCCCCCTCAGTGCATAATATGCAAAATACTGAATGCTGAATGTAAAGAACAAAGCTGCAAGAGGAAATGACCAAGTAACATATGAAGGCAGGCCTATTAGACTCACACCCGACTTCTCAATGGAAACTCTAAAAGCCCAAAGGGTCTGAACAGATGTTTTACAAACTCTAAGAGAATGCAGATGTCAGTGAAAACTATTAAGCTTAGCAAAACTTTCAATCATAATAGATGGACAAAGAAAAACATTCTATTTAAAAAAAAAAAGTTAAGCAATACAAATCCAGCCCTACAGAAGATACTAGAAGGAAAAGTTCAGACTGAAGAGGCTAACCACACCCAAGAAAACACAAGGAATAAATAATAAAAAAAAAAAAAACCCAGCAAATCAAAAGAAGTTGGAAGAAACCCACATTACCACAACAAAATAGAAGGAAGAAACAGATACTGCTCATCAATATCTCTTAACATCAGTGGTCTCAGCTCCCCAGTAAAAAGAGACAGACAGGATGGATTTGAAAATAGGAACTATCCTTCACCGCATCCAGGAAGCATACCCTAAAATCAAGGATGGGTATCACCTCAGGGTCAAAGGAAGGAAAAAACATTCCAAGGAAACACAAGAAGCAAGCCAGTGTGACCATTTTAACATCTGACAAAACTAACTTCAAACCAAAATAATTTCAAGAAATAAGGAAGATCATTACATACTCTTCAAAGGAAAAAAAATCTACCAAGAGGATATTGCAATTCTTAGTATCAATGCACCAAGCACAAAATCACCCAAGTTCATAAAAAATTTAAAAAAAAAATCACTATTACAGTCTAAATCACAGATCAATCTTCAAACAACCAAACACTAATCCCATTCTCACAAATAACACAGGTCATCAAGACAACAACCACACAGAGTATTGTTGGAGTTAACTGTTTGGTTGGGGGGTCCAAGCCCCCTCCCCTGGGAGTGGCCACAGTCCAGACTCCACCTCCAAGAAAGCCCACCAAATGGTGACCCCTCCCCAGAGAGGGTCAAGACCACTCCCATAGGCTACTTAAACTGCCCGCAGAGAATGAACACACGGTCTCCTGGTTTTCCATGGTCGTTCAGCTTCTCCTTTCCCTCTCTCTGTGTTTTCCTTTGAGCCACCCAGGAGCCCTGACATCCATTAAACCTAGGCTTTTTCTAATTCCGTCTTATTTGGTCTAATTTGGATTATTGCATCAGCGGAGAGGCTTGTGGGTCAGAAAATACTTAACATTTGGGGGTCCCAACGAGATGGTCTGTTTTCCCCCAGTGGCCCAGGGCTAGGTGTTAGAAAAAGATCGACTTTGAATGGGTAAGTTCCAGTTTCCAAGTCATTGTCTTTAGAGGCCCAGGGCTTCATACGATTTTCAGGCTATCCTGTTGAAATCACCGCATGCCAGGCACCCGACCCCACAAGCCGCAAGGCAGTCCTTGCTGAGGTGAGATTGCGTGGGGCAGAGACAGGACTGCCCATGCATTTCTCAAACCCCTCCATTTTTGACTCAAGAGTCTTATCATGGTAGATGTGGCAGGCATGGAGTCCTGAGATTTAGCATAGACTTGCAAAACGAGGCCTGATCTCCCAATGCCCTTGGGCTGCCTTTTAGAAAAATCCTTTTAAATTGGGGCTATCTAAACCCTAACATAAAACAAACATGGCCCCTTATGCTGATGGTTTCTGGGTGCTATGTTCCCTCTCCCACGCCCCTTCCCCGCTGCTCCCCTCCCTGCTTCTCTAGCTGTTTGCTGTTTGTCTCATGCTAGGAGTCTACATTTTACCCCGAATAGGTGTTTCCTCCTTTGTTTCTGTTCCCTCTTGCAGCATCTGCTAAGCCCATCCTCAATGGTATCACCCGTGTGTTTCCTGCCTACACCAGGATCTGTAAGTTGGCCCGCTGACACAGTTTCAAAAAAGTACAAGTTTTGTTTTATTTGTCTGTTTGTTAAAATAATGTGGCCACACTATGCTTTTATGTCTATGTATGTATGTGTGTTTGTTCCCATAGTATACTTGTCTTATTTCTCTGTGTGTATGTGTGCGTATTTTAAGATCTGAAAAACTTGTTACTCCAGGTCAAGACCACTCCCATAGGCTATTTAAACGGCCCCCCAGAGAACGAACACATGGTCTCCTGGGTTTCTGTGGTCATTCAGGTTCTCCTTTCCCTCTCTCCGTGTTTTCCCATGGGCCACCTGGGAGTGCTGACATCCATTAAAACTAGGTTTTTTTCTAATTTGGTCTGATTTGGTCTAATTTGGATGATTACATTGATAGAAAGGCTTGTCAGTCAGAAAATACTTAACATTAGCTAATGTTATAAATCAAATAGACTGAAGAGATATTTATCAAACATTTCACCCAAACACAAAAACACTCTCAGCAACTCATGGAACTTTCTGTAAAAAATGATCACATACTTGGATGCAAAGCAAGTCTCAACAGCTACAAAAATAAAATAAAATAAATTAACACTACAGCCTATTTGGCCTCCACAGCATGAAACTGGGTATCAATAACAATAAAATGAACAGAAAACTCAAGAACTGTGGAATGACTCCCTACTGAATAAAAATGGGTCAATACAGAAAATAGGAAATGAATTGAAAACTTATTAGAATTAAACAAAGGAGAAAACAAGACACATCCAAATTCATGGGACACAATGAAGGTATTAGAAGAGGCAAGTTCATAGAACTAAGTACTTGCATTTAACATTAGAAGAAATCAAATTCTACTAACTTCACAACACACTTGAAATTTCTAGAATGAGAAAAAAACACACTCAAAAGGGGTGATGGCAAGAAATAAATTTAGTGCTGAAACCAATAAAATAGAAACAAACACACAAAATATAAAGAATCAATGAAACAAAAAGTTGGGTCTTTGAGAAAATCAATAAGATTGACAGTGTCAAAATAAAGAGAAGATCCAAATGAACAGAATTAGAGATGAGAAGGGGGACATAACAACATATACAGAGGAAGACCAGAGAATCATACGGTTATATCAATTTCCATTTTCAACATAGATGTAAATCTAGATAAAAATTCTTGTGAACTAAATCCAATAACACATTAAGAATGTCATCCACCATGATCAAGTAGACTTTATACCAGAGATGCAGGGATGGTCCAACATACGTAAATCAATAAAAGTATCCATTATATAAACAAACTAAAAGACAAAAACCTCATGATTATTGCATTTGATGCAGAAAAGGCCTTTGACAAAACATAATACTTCTTAATGTATTTCTATAAGTCCTGGAGAGATTAGGAATACAAGGGATATACCTCAACATAATAAAGGCAGTTTACAGCAAGCCCATAGTAAACATCAACTCAAGTGGAAATTCAACACAATTCCTCCAAAATCAAGTACAAGAGAAGGCTGTCCGCTTTCTACACCTCTTCAATATGGTACTTGAAGTCTTAGCTAGAGCAATAAGACAACTGAAGAAAAGCAAGGGTTACAGACTGGCAAGGAAGAAGTCAACGTATCTTTCTTTGCAGATATGATAGCATACATAAATAACACTAAATATTCCATAGGAAAAATTCCTACAGCTGATAAACACTTTCAACAAAGAGGCTGACTGTAAAATCATTTTCTCTCCTATATCCAAATGGCAAATGGGCTGAGAAAGAAATTGGGGACAGAACACCTTTTACAATAGTGTCAAACAGACAAAGTATCTGGGGTTACTCTAACTAGGCAAGTGGAAGTCTTGTAGGATAAAAAAAAAAATTCAAGTCCTTAAAGAAAGAAATTGAAGAAGATGGATCTGTAGAATTAATATAGCAAAACTGGCCATCCTACCAAAAGCAATTTACAGATTCAACGCAATCCCCACATAATCCATCAAAATTCCAACATAATTCTTCACAAAACCTTAAAGAAGATATTTCGGCTTCATATGGAAACACACACACACACACACACACACATGCACACAAAGGACAACTAAAACAATCCTGAAAAATAAAAGAACTACTTGAGGTATCACCATCCCCAATTTCAAGTTGTGCTGCAGAGCTATAATAATAGAAGCAGCATGATATTGGCACAGAAATGGTGAACGATGGAGCTGAATTGAAGAGCCAAATGTAAGTCCACCCACCTATCGACTCCTGATATTGTTTCCCATAAGGAAGCCAGAATACACACTGGAAAAAAAAAAAGACAGCATCCTCAACAAATTCTTCTGGTCAAAGTAGATAGAATTTAGAAGAATAAAATAGATTTATACACATCAACTTGCACAAAACTCAACTCCAAATGGTTCAAAGACCTCAACATAAAACCAGATAAACTGAACCTAACCAAAGAGAGAGTGGGGGAATAGCGTTGAACTCACTGGAATAGGAAAAGATGTTCTGAACAGACCACCAATGACACAGGTATTAAGAACATTTAATAAATGGAACTTCCCTTTGCATATGTGTGTGTGTGTGTATACGCACACACACACACACACACACACACACACACACACACACACACACATATATATATATATATATATATATATATATATATATATATGCTTCTAGTTGAGTGTTTTTATGGAATTCCTGAATTGAAACGAGTGTGCCTTCTCTCCGACTCTTTTTCTTCTATTTATTTATTTTGCCCAAATTTTCTTCTGTTTATTTATTTTGCCCAAATCTGTTGTGTTAATCTTTGGGTTTTTAAATTTTTATTTTATTATTTTCCTACAGAGGCTTGTTTGCTAAGAGAGACAGAAAGAGGGTGGATCTGAATCAGAGGAAAGGCTGTGGGAAGTAACTGGGAGAAGTAGCAGAAAGAGAAAAAGAGAAATCATTATCAGGATATGCTTTGGGAGAAAAATCTATTTTCAAAACAAGAAATGTAGGCATGGCATACTTCTTAGAATTTCTCTTCCTGTTTAGGAGATCATATGGCCAGAAATTGGAAACAACTTACATGTCCATCAATAGAAGCATGGATAAAGAAAATGTCCACATTTATACAATGGAATATTACTCAGCCATTAAAAAATAAAATTGGGAAATTTGAATGTAAATGGATGGATGTAGAAAAAAAACATCTTGAGGGAGAATCATGTAAGTATCACAACTCAGACGCAGAAAGACAAATAGGGTATGAGCTCCCTTATGCGTGGATATTAGTTGTTAAGTCATTGATAAGCAAGCTACCATCCATATAACCACAGAAACCAGGAAGAAAGTCAGGGACTAAGGAGAATGAGTGGATCTCCCTAGGAAGGTAGAATAAAATAGATAGTTATAGAGAGGTAGAGGGACCGGAATTGGAGGATCAGACAGGAAAAACACAGAGGGACAGCAAAACTGAGAATGGTATGCGAACCCAACACAGTAGAAGCTTCCTCTATATACAACTACAAAAGCCATTTAAACGAAAGGACCAAATGATGGGGGATACAGAACCCCAGCTGGCACCTCTCATCACCAAATGAAGATCCCAGTGACAGGAATGGGTTACATTTAACATAGGGATCCCATGGGAACCCCGAAACGACAGAAGCCATTGTGAAGGCTATTGGTGGCTCTCTGCAAACTCATGGTAAAGCCTTATTGTTGAAGAGAACACCTACCCAACTCACTAAGCAGTTTGATTTCTAACGGGAGACAGAAAGGGCGTAGATCTGGATGCGGATGGAGATGGGAGTAGCTGAGAGGATTTAAGGGGAGGGAAGTATAATCAGGATGTATTATGTGAAAATCTCATTTGCTTTAAAAGGGGGGAGGACAAGAAAGTGTGGAGGAAAGAGAGAGGGGTCCGTGGTTAAACAAAAAGGCTAAATGACCAATCCCATCACTTTTGCTGTGATAGGGACAAACTCGTGCTAATGGGAGACAGAAAGGGCCTAGTAACTGTTCAGGGTGGCTGATGAAGCAGCAAGCAGGAGCACAGTTTGTTTTTTTATAGGGTCTCTAATGGAGAGCCATCACACCGCAAGCCCTGATGGTGGAGGAGCATTCTGGAGCTTGAATCGGCTTTTAGGGTCTTTTCCATCAACAGCAAAACAAGTTTATTAAAAGCAAGTCATTAAAAAAAAATTCCAGGAACCGATTGCGTTATAAGACATATTCAATTACAGAACTCCCTTAAGAGATGGAAATAAAAAGACCCAGTCCCTCTCACACCCAAATTACAGAGCCGGGATGAAGAATTGCCAACAGCTGAGGAAATGAAGAAGAGACAGCAATGGTTGAGTTTTGGATGACTGACAGGGTCCTGGTCCATTAGTGAGATGGAACCAATGAAATAAAACACATCTGAGACAGGGACGTAGTCTACTACATCCTGGGCAGGCTGCTCTGCTCCTAAGAAGGAGTACTGTGAGGTCGCCAAATTGCAGGAAGGAAGCGTCGCGGAGCTGGAACACTTGGTGGCTGAGGGCATTAGTAACTTCATTTAATTGTGACCAAAATGTCCGCGTGAAAACTTACAGGAGACAGTCATCTAAGGGTTCCAGAGTCTGCGAAATGTTGCGGAGCTTACAACAGGGGGTGCGGATTTCTCTTCCTGTAGGAAGCAAGCAGAGGGGAAAGAAAGAGACCAGGTATGACCTTCAAAGTGGCCTACGTCCTCCAGCTAGGCCCCAGTGCCTGAGTTTTCACACTTCCCAATATTATGTTAGGAGTCGTGGACCAAACATTCAACACAAGAGGCTATAAGAGACATTTCATATTCAACATACACCAGAGAAGCCATGCCCTTGCAGGGTCTACCTTGGCATTCCCTTCATGTCAAGCTCTCTACTTCCCAGCCAGCAGAGGGTGAGAAGCCCTTCCCTCTTAAATCTGCTCTTGGCAATTTTTCATAGCTCTAAAAAAAAAGTTGCCTAACAGAAGGCCTACATCCACTTATTTTTATCTTAAAATTCAGAAGCAGGTACAGTATAAAAATAAATACCTGTTCTTTCTCCTTATGGGTGTTCCTTCTAGGTACGTAAGTTACATAAGTACATGTGAGTCAATACATAGACCCACGCGCGTGTGCACACACAAACACACACACACACCTGTCCCTTTCATCCTCACTAATCAGATTGCTCCTATCAAAGCTATTTCAGAGCCCTTCCTGAGGCTTCGGATCAGAGCGGAAAATACCATAAGAGATCAGACAGTCAAACGGAAGCAGAGCCAAAACATAGGATTGCAGTTCCCCAAGGGACAGACTTGTGAGTAAAGCAGTCAACACCTATGGTCACTGGTCTGCAGAGTTACTCCCAAACTACTAAGGGAAGGGATATCCAGTGCATCCGGCAAGATTGGCTAGCTGCAAGTGTGTGTGTGTGTGTGTGTGTGTGTGTGTGTACACATCTGGGTGTGTATGTGTATATGTGTGCATATGTATACATTATACACAATACTTTATATATATGTAATAGATATTATATGTAATATTATATGTATAATATATATATATATAATCTGCCATGTATGTGGTTCCACAGGGCCTTCAAGAATACTAATCACCATTGTAACAGAGCTAAAGGCCAATCATTCAAATTTCCCTTCACTATCTCTTTTCCAAGAAGAGGTTAGAATGATATATTTTACCACTCTCCAAATCCCTAAGAAAACAACGTATGAATATTTTCCTTACTCCAATCAGAAATTCTTGGGACCGTCTCCCCAATGTCCCACTCCAGCCCAGCTTCTGGAAATGTTAGCCTTTTTCTCCTGATCAAAGAAGGTAACCCACAAATCGTAATCCTTATCAAAAATCTAATTGCTCTCTATTTGACGGCAGGGTCTGGAACTTAAAACCTTTTAGAGAGCCTGATTGCAGAAGATGTGCATCTCCTCCAGAAGCGTATTTATTCCCTTTCGTACTGAAAACCGGTTCCAGATGTTTTTTGGCAACGCTCTTCCAGTGCAGCTGGCATCTGCAGCGGTGGGTACCCGGGAAACTCTGACACTTCCATCGTTCCGGGAAACGTGCTAAATAAAACTAAATAAAAGGCAAGATGTTCATCTGGGCTATCAGCGATGGGCTGCTTCGGCTGAACCGATGACTGGCTACATTAGAAAAAAAAGTGACCGCTTGAGCGTGTGTTTGCAGAATACAAAAGAACGGTGCTTTGTGTGAGTAGAAAGCCTGTTCTCCAAGAACCGCTTGTTTTGGAAGAGCCACCATAACAAAGAAAGGTATTCCTGCGGAATTCATTAGAATAAAAACAGCTTAGGTAGTCTAAGTATAAACGCTGTGCTAACGAACACCGAACACCGCCTGTGTCCTTCTGGAAAGGCAGAAGCAGTTTCTAACCGCTGTTTGCTCCACTCAACATATGCAACATGCTTCCCTTACTTCATTGTGGTTGGTTCTGAACCTGGTGCTGCCAGGTTCTTGGCTTCTTATCCAAAAGAGCTGAAATAAAGGCTCACATAGATTGCAAAGTCGCAGGGACGTTTTATTTATTTATTTCTGATGTGATAACACACATCAGAAAGGAATACACTGTCAAGATTGACAGTGGACCAGAAACTGAAGGTACTTAGGAGCCCTGATAATAGTGTGTAGTTTCTTTTTATGGGGTACCGGAGAGGAAGGGGTTTGGCTCCTATGGGGGTTCGGATTGTTCCCCATTTTGAGTGACATAAGTTATATAATCATTTTCTATGATGCATTTTCAATTTTCTGGTTTTGATCATACTCATACCCTGTTACACATTGGTATACTCCATAAGGAATTATCTCCAAAAGTTCACTTGGAGGACCCAGACTGCCTTTTGGTGAATCTTCCAAAACCAGTTCAGCCTTCTGGACTTTTAAACACAGACATGGCTGAGTGTGACTTCAGAGAATCCAAGTTTGAGTACTGTTAAGGGAAGGATAAACTTACTTCGTGGCTCAGAATACGGTGCATATAGCTTAATGAAGATGGGGTTCTAGGTTGCTAATAAGTTGCTAGCTACATTGTTCAGAGAGGGGTGGGTGCATATTACATGTGAGAGTCTCCGGCTGCCAGTGAGCATTTCAAGTGGTCCAAGCCCCTAGGAGCTTATAGAAAACATATTT
The DNA here is from genome assembly GCF_903992535.2 of Arvicola amphibius. Classification (NCBI taxonomy): domain Eukaryota; kingdom Metazoa; phylum Chordata; class Mammalia; order Rodentia; family Cricetidae; genus Arvicola; species Arvicola amphibius. Next base: position 30,192,460 of record NC_052064.1, read on the forward strand.
CCTGAGACTTAGGGATACACAACTCTGGCCGGTCCTCTTCTCCCGTTTGAAAAAGGTTGCCAAAACAACAATAGCATTACTTCAAACCAAGCTGTCTAGGACAGGTACCCAAGGCTTTCCTTGTTGGGAGCAATGAGACCCCAGATCCTGAATTTCTTGTTTTCCCCTGATCTGAGTGCCTACAGCTGCTCTGAGCACGAGACCTTCAGGAGTTCCTGATGGCAGGAGAGTGGTTTCTGGTGGGTTTGGCTGGGGCATGGCTATCTCTATATAATCTGCCCCTGAACACAATAAAGGGGGCATTCTTGGGGAATTCAAGGATGACCCGTGTCGCTGTCTCTCTGTCTGTCTGTCTGTGTATTTTAACCTCCTGCCCCTTGCCCGAATCTCACGAACTGGGTGCCAGCAAACCGAACGCAGTCACGGGGGCGCGGTGTGCGGCATTTCCTGAAAGAAGCCGGTCCTCGCTGTCCTCATGGCTCCTCAAATCTGCAGAAATAGGATGGACTCAAGGTCACTAGACATTTTTTTTTCTGCAGGGGCCAAGTTGTTCCTTCTTTTTGCCTTTATTTCCCACTCTGTGTGTTGAGTTGAATCTCAGGAACCTCTTCGTCTTTGGCGATCTATCGTACTGCTGTGCTCTCCCCATGGCTCTCAAGTTTGTCCGTCGCTGTGCCTGTTCTTCAGAGTTCTGTCCTTCCTCCTCGACACTTGTCCTGAGAAATCATTCATTCCCATGGCGATACTGACTGTCAACCGCCTCGCTCCCGCTGCCCTTCCTAGGCTCTCCATTTCAGAAAAGGGCAGGAAACACCTGCCTTGCTGCTGAAGTTAGGAGTACAGGCCACTCTGTCCCCTTGTTCTCCTTCATAGCCCTATGAAGTAACACGGTCACAGCCAAATTCTGTCTTTGTCTCCTAAATGCCTCCAGAATGCATTGACTTCTTTTCGTATTGTATTCTGGAATACCACCTTCTCCTTCCTGAACGACTGTGACAGTCCAATATTTCTTCTATAATCTCCTCTTATCCTATTTAGCTTGATATGAATTCTTTTTCGTTTTTTTATTTATGAGAAATTTCTATTAATTGCATATGATTTTTATTATTATGAGAAAAATTGAAAAAATCTTTCTGAAGCCAAGTTGACAGCATGTTGGAAAGGCTTCCAGAGAATCCTCTGGCCCTACTATTATCTATAAAGTACTGGCTACTTTCTCCTACGCTTTGGAGATGTCACCTAGGTTGAGCTCTTTCCCAGGGCTGTCTCCCTCTGTGACTCCTCCATGGGCTTGGTTGCAGTGAACTAACTGTGACCTCACCAACACAGGAGTCTCCTTGACGCTTCAGTAAAAGCTGTCCTGGCCCTGCTGTGGGAAGTCCCCCCACTTACGGCCGTCACACCTAAGATGCCGTCTGCCCTTTATGCTGACCAGTTTCTCAGACCAAGGCGAGATCTTCTTCCTGGTCTATCTCTAAACCTTTAGCCAACATTTGCCTCTTTGGGTTTTAAATTCCTGTTTCTACCTCTGCTGCTCGATAAGCGAGACAGGGCAGCACTCTTTCTTAAATCCCAGCATGTGCTACAGTTCTTGGTCACATGAGTCGGTTATATAAAATCTTAGAACTGCTCAATTAGAAACTCAAACTTAATGTGTTTTTGCACTGCTACTCTGAATCCACCTTTAAGCTAAACCCGTACCACAGGATAGTGTGACATTTTCTGCTTTTTAACTACTTAATTGATTTTTTAGCACACTTTGTAGTTCATCTCCTCCTTGAATCTTAAAGTAATCTGATGGAAATAAAATGAATAATTCTTACCACTCCTTTGTCATTCCCTTTATCCATGCATGCATGTCAGAAAGTTTTATTGATGTGTATTTTGTCCGTTGATGAAGAAATACTATGAGAAAATGTGCCCAGATTTCATGTAATGTAGTGAGGAACAGCGGGCTGCGTTCCTGCCCGGCTCCTGGCTGCCTGGCTAGCTTATGCCCCAAAATAACAACACAAATAGTATTCATTTAAACACTGCTTGGCCCATTAGCTTCAGCCTCTTACTGGCTAACTCTCACATTTTTATTAACCCATATTTAGTAATGTGTGTAGCACCACGAGAGGTGGCTTACCGGGAAGATTCTAGCCTATGCCCATCTTGGGTCGGAGCTTCATTGCATCTGTCCCAGAGAGGAGAGGCAGGGCAATTGCCCGAGGCATCTGCCTCACTCCCAGCATCCTGTTCTGTCTACTCCACCCACCTATGTTCTAACCTATCAGGCCAAACAGTTTCTTTATTAATTAACCAATGAAACGGCAGATAGATAGAAACACTCCTACATCAATGTAACTACTCTGACCCTAACACTGCAGCAAATACATATCACTCAATTAGTGGTTTTAATAAGAATCAGGGGAGTTGGGGGAGGGAAAGAAGGGGAAACTGTGGTTGGCATCTAAAATAAATCAAAATTTTAAAATTCAAAAAGGCAGAATGACCCCTCCCCATAGGCTCACATATTTGAATGCTTGGTTACCCGGGAGTGGGACTCTTTGAAAGCATGGCCTTGTTGGAGGAAGACTGTCCATTAGGGTGGGCTTTGAGATTTCAAAAGCCCAAGACAGTCCCAGTGTCTCTCTCTTCCTGCTGCCTCTGGGTGAGGATGGAGAACTCTCGGCTGCCTCTCCAGCTCCATATCTGCCTTTGTGCCTCTATGTTCCCTGTCATCCTGACAATGGACTGAACCTCTGAACTGTAAGCCAGCCCCGATTAAATGCTTCCTTTTACAGGAGTTTCTGTGGTCATAGTGTCTCTTCACAGCCATAGAACCCTGACTGAGATGCACGGTTAGCAGGATTATTCCCAGGTTGCCTCCTTAAAACGTGAATATTTGAAGCTATTAATTCATTGCAAAGCATTTCCGAGTTCAGATGCCTAGAACTTTTATTTCTGCTCAATTCAAGTTCCGAAGTAAGCTTTCTGATTTTCATGCACAGATTATATAGAAATATGTTTCTGGATTTCAAAACATAGTAATAGAATGTACAGTTGCACCATAGATTTTTAGCCATGTTGAATTCAGTTAGTGAAAGTGATCCAGCGGAAGGTCCTTTTCTGCAACATTTTGAGATTTTCTTTTTTATTTGTTAGGCATACTTGAAAAGATGTACTACCACAATGTTTCGAGTGTTTCTTTAATACAGTTAGAATGAGCGCGCCATAACAATTTTTATTACCGTGATCTAGTGACCATGAACCAGGCTGCTCGTCGTAATTATGTATTTGTCATTAAAAACTAGTTCTTTCAATTTCCCTTTGCACATTTCAATACTGTAATATTACCTCCCTGCGCCTTTATTCATCCGTTTGAATTTTATTTGATACTTAAGCAGGTTCTTCAACAATGTTCGCCCACTTCAGAATCGCCGCAGTTGGGAGTTAGCACATGCGCGCTGGCTCCCTTTGGGCCCCATTTACCATCCGGGCGCTCTCATCTCTGTACGTTCTGCTCCGCTCTGTCGCTGTGGTCCTGTTGTGCTTCTTAGACAAAGAGAAGGCGACATGGTGCTTTGTTTTCTATCGGCCAGCCTTTGCTAGCCAGCACCTTGAGTGTTTGTCATAACCGAGATTCCTCCACTGAGACCGTCTAACTGCGTGTCTGTACACAGGCCGCCTGTTTCGTCTCTGTTTGTTCCTGTTCTCCTGGTGTCTTTTAGATTAAGATTCCTTCACCTTTCTTTCATTTCTCATCAAGAGTGTGTGGGTGTTGCCAACAGATGCTTGCATTTCAACACTGACAACATCAGGAACTCTAAACGTGAACAACTCGTCTTCGTAGTGAATAATAGGAGAACTTTAGGCACTAGCCCCTACCGGGTCTTCTTTAATTGACATAGCTTTATTCTCTCCTTGAATTTAAAACCTATCACACGGATATTGCTAATGTTTCATAGAATTCATATCTACCATTTTTGAAGTTATATTTTCTTCTTGAGTCGGATGTTCCTTGCAAGGTTATTCTTTTCCTTCAAAAATTTATTTTAAAATGTTCTAATACCGGGTCTATTTTTAATAAACATATTTGATCTTTTTTACATTTTGGATTAAAACTGTATGATTTCATTCCTGGGATTTGGTTTCACGGCATAGAGAACGCCGGCTTGCCGTTAATTGCGCTCAGCGTCGGAAGGTATTACCCCACTGACTTTATATGTCCATGGCTGCTGATGGAGCTGCTGTCCTCACTAATTTCTGTCTTTCCTCTCCAGCCCTTTTCAAACTCTTCTCTTTCTATTCAGTATGGTGCAGATTTACTCGTTAGAAGTTGGTGTGAATTCCATTTCATTTGCATAGTCTCAAAAATCCCTTCGCTTTCTGAATAAGAGTTTCTAACAGGATCCTGGAAATGTTTCAAGCATCGTTTTCCGACAATTGGTGTTGCATTTGGGAGGTACACCATCTTGCGTGCACGCTGGACCTTTGTACTTTGCCGTGGCCTACCATCTAGTACACTAGTTCTTTTAATCGATCAGCCATTATTATTAAGTATATGCAAAGTGTGATAATAGACAATTGCATACACTTATTCCATGAACCCCATCTAGAGTATGAAATTGAATATTGGTAGCACCCTAGAAACACAGCTTCTTCCTGCTGTCACCTCTCTGCTGGCCCCAAACGGTAAACTATGCATAACTCAAAGCCAACAAACAGGAAGTATAATAAATTCCGTAAGGTGTGTGTTTGCTCCTGTCATGTGACTAGGGATATTGCCGACTTGAGTCATCTCTGAGCTCCATGTTGATATTCGCATTTTGCTTATTAAAATCTTAAATCATATAAGAATACAAATTTGTGCTCCTACGTGTGTCTGTGCAGGTTGAGAGTTGAGAGTTCTCAGGAAATACAGCGTTCCTGTTTCCCGAGCTGTGCCACGCTCTTTATTGTCCCCTTTCCAGGGAGTGTTTTTCATCTTTGTTCATGCTCTGAGAATTCTAGTGTTGGAGGATCCCAACGTTTTGACAGTGCCTCATGACTGCCTCAATCCGTAACTTATAACACCTGACTCCTTCCATCACACAAGTGCAGGATTCAGTTGCCAGAGATAGATACCGTAGATTCTGTACCTGTTCCACAACCCACAGACCCTGCGGATGTATAGCTATGTGCTGTCCCTGACCTCTGAGGGCTTCCTTCTTTCCTGATCAAGTCAACTGCTACTCCAGCCACTGTCAAATATTTCAGTATTTTAGTCCCTGCATACCTGGTAGGGTTTCTCTGGATATCTAACTCATGACCGTGAAGAATGTAACATTCAACGGTGTGTTCTTAGTGGCACAGACGTCTGCTGACTCCATGACACTTCTTACCCAAGACACCTTAAGAATATTTGCGTCTTGACAGAACTTTTTTTCTATGAAAAAACAAAAAAAAAAAAAAAATCCGTTTAGTCACCCACATGTCCTCCAACCCGTGCAGCCCGTAGGAGGAGCCAGACGTACGGAATCTTAGAAGTGCTGTTTCCACACGGCATCGCTAGCCTGTGACAGATAAAGAATACTGCGCATTATCACCCGCATTATCACCGTGGATTATTACCTAGCGTGTCGCAGATACAGGACACGCGATCTGGTCCACAAACAACAGCATCCGCGTCTAGTTCAGGCGCTAAGATTGCTCCCCGCCATGTGAGCTAATTCTCGGCGGCTATTTCCAACTTCTCTCAACCGCAAGGCAAGGAGCTGGAGGGGTTCGGTTGGTTGCTAGGGCAGGTGAAACCGGCTAGCAGAAGGTAAGCATCTTGGGGTCTATTTTGAGAAGGTGATACTTTCTTACAGTGACACGGAGACTGGGGTGGAACATACAGCAACTGCCTCCTTGGCACAGTGTTGGAAATATGTTTACTGCATCCCGATTTTTGCTCCACGTGTATTAAAGAGCTATGCGACTGTCAGTTACACGGGAACTTTTCGTGACGGCCCGGTTCAACAATCTCAAGTTTTTTATTTTTATATCTAGTTTTAGCTCGATTTATTTCTATGACTTTTTTTTCCCGTGAAAGAATTTAGAGTTGAAATATTTTTTTCTACTGCTTGTTATTTGGCTCAGTGTATGTATTGTTTGATCAAGCCGATCATCCTAAATTTGTTTGCAAACTGCTTATTTATACCTTAGTTCACAATCATTTAAAAGAAAAATCTCTGAAATGCTCTTTTCATGTTTGCGTTTATTTTTCTCCTACTTTTTCAACTCTTCTATAAAATTGTAATACAATGCATGTAATAGAATAATTATGGATAAATAAATAATATTTGCATTGATGTTTTCACCACGTTGACTCTTTGTTTCATATGTGTTTATTTAAAGTTGTTTTAGAGTATTGAGGACTTGTTACAGACAATGTCTCATGTTGTTACTTTACAGTAAATTAACTATTGCTAGTCTCCTGTTACACTTTCCCCCATTAAAATGTGTTTAATTGATCATTTTTCTTTGAAATTTAGGTTATTTTCCAGGTTTTAATTATAGATTATATCACTAAAGTTTATCCTTATTCTGTATTATTTCCAAACATGAATTCATCGAAATCTAACAACTAGATTAAAAACAGCATTTTCATTTAACACTATAAAATCAGTCTGTATACACACACACATATATAATATAGAATATATTAAATATATATTCTATATATTATATATATTATATATATTTATATATATATATATATATGTAAAAATACTTTCTCCAAGCTCAACTCCTGGCATCCCATGATGTTGGAAGGGCTCATGGGTGAAGTATTTGTTCTCGTTTATTATAATATTATTTATTAATATTAATAAGCTCCCCTGGACCTTTAGCGCCTCGTTCTCCTTCACCTTCACCTCACAACCCAGCTGCAGCCCAAGCCGAGCTCTCCCCATGGAGGAACCGAGACAGAATCTCTTATTTACTCCTCTCAAGCCACAGCTCTTTCCATGGTCACTTTTCTTGGTCGTCCAACAGAAGACGGACAGTGAAGGCTGTTCCCCAACATCCAGTCAATATTAATATACAAAAAGCTTAGCTGGCCAGCTCAAGTCCAAGAATAGGAATACTTGAGTTCTGAATTATCTGCACATGTGCATAGATACGCACACACACATAATACAAGATCAGAACCCTTTTGATACTTTTTCTAAAATAATTAGATGTCATAGGTCTTCTTTCCCTTTGAGCATCCTTGTTAGTTAAAACCTGCCCATGATGTCCTGATTGCCTTCTTCACTCAGTAGACCCTTGAAGCATCTCCCCAAGGATGAGAAAGAATACAAAGTAGTCGATACACACCGATGCACGTTGACTCGGAATCAGGTCCCCTCAGGCACAGGCTCTAACTGTCCATCTGTGGCAATAGATCAGAGGCTACTAGAGAAGAAACAAAGTTGAACAAATAACCAGAAAGGATTTCATTGAAACTTCTCTGGTCAAATCCACATAACTGATAGAACTTGCTTTTTTTATATACACAAAAAGACCTCAGGCCTTACTTTTGCTAATGTCTAGTTAAAATTCCAACTAGACAATAATTGTATTTTCTAGCAAGTCATAGATTAAAGGAGGCGAGCTAGAAGACTACTGGAGGATGAAACTGGAGGGGAGGTGGCAGAGGTCATTGGGAGCCCTGCAGGCTGGAGCAGCAGCCTTCCAGATGGACCAGGCCCACACCTGCTGGCCAAGGACAGCAGACTCCCCATATGGATTCGGGGTCATCAGAAAGAAGCTAATTAAACTTAATGCTATTTATTCCCAGACAGAAGCTTATACTGTGTTTTGAAAGGAATTTCATTTAAAAATTTTTGAAATAATTTTAGACATTTAACCATGTGTGCTGTGAAATTTTTTAATTAATGTGACCATTTCTGAAGTTGCCGCAGACATGGGTATTATATACTCAGCCTGTCGATTTGGGGTGGCTTTATTCGCTCTTTATTGAGTCTCTCAGGTGAATTCTGAATTTTTTTTTTAAAAAAAGCATTTTCCCTGGGCTTTCAATTGCTCTACCTTGCTCGCTCTCTGCTCAGTCCCTCCTAACTGACCTCTCTCTATTCCTAAGACTGTGTTCCGAGAGCTCCCGGGCTTGCTGGATTTAGGTATTCATCTTATTGTACCGCTTGAAAATTCCTCCGAAAACCCTATCAGTAAGCATCTTGATCCATAATGTTTCTGAACTGTCCTACTAACCTATTACCAAATGAAAGGGGGAAGAAAAGGAAAACCCTTCTTATTTTCTTGATTGACTTCATGCTTGCGTAGAATGTTTAATTTACACTAACCGCTCCATCCTGTAGTACTAGGTACCGAGCACAGGGACTCACACATGCTAGGGGAGTGGTCTGAGCTACAACCCCAACCCAGTATCTTTTGTTATTTACACTTCTAAATTTTATTATCTTTTTTGAAATTATAATATGATTACATCATTTCCCCATCCCCTATCCTCCTTCCCCCTCCTCCTCCTCTTTGTTCTCTCTCAAAATCATGGCCTCTTTTTCTTAATTACTATTACCAACACATAGTCATAAACACAACATCTTTTTAAATCAGGTAAGTTTTCATGGACATTCAAAGGTTCTGGCTATTGGCCTAAGGTCTGTGCTTCCCAGAGCATAGTCGTGAGGCAGAATTAGGAGCACTAGGTCAGTCGGAACTCTGGTACCTGACCACACCGCTTTGGGCCCAGCGGCTGTCCAGGTGGCCCGTGTCACATCTCTCTCTTATCTCCACCACCTCCTTGTTCATATTCATGAACCGATGCCCGCATCTCCAGCGGCTCCGTAACATATTGCTTCAAGAAGGGAGAAGGATGTGTGGCGTCTTGCCTGGTGGCCAATGCGGCACTCGCGAGTCCGTGCGGAGTCCGTGCAGAGACAGGAGAAGCTGTCGGGGCAGCAGGAGGGAGGACAGCCGCTGGTCAAGTTTCTCCTGTGGTTTAAGACGACAAACACCTGGCCAGGAAGGCAGCCGCGCCCACTTCAGAACAATGGCTGCATGTGCAGAAGCTTGTCAGATGCTTTGAGCGAAGCTGTGGTCCTCCGTTTCTTACTACCAACGATGCAAAATGTGGTTTGCGTCAGTCAAGTACTCCTCCCTTTCCCTTGGTGCAGTGGAACCTGTTCCATCAATATTCTTAAAACTTCAACACCAACTTTATTGGACACTCGACGGGTGGTTTTGGGTCTTTGTCGTTCCTGTCTCCAACAGGTCCCTTTCTTGAAATTCTTGCAACCGTAATTTTTCAGTGTCTCTACACTGGCACTTCCAAAGTATTTTCTTCAAATCAGTAGTCCAAAAAGATGAAATTTTAAAAAAAAATCATAGTTACAAGTAATGAATTTTGCCAAACATGGCTCCCTTGGAAGACTCATAATCGTCATTAGCACATTAAAGCCTCTGTCAAGTCCGACTTGAAAAGAATCTTGCACAACTGTGGGGGATACAAAGTTTCCAAAGGGGAAACCATTTCCTCACAACTATCTCATTGCAGCCCGCGAAGACACCCATGTTTATCACATCTCAACATGTTTCAGATTAGGGTCGCTGCTAAGACTCAGCAACACCCTTGAGCCATGGCTCCTCCGTGACCCTCGCGAGGAGCCGTCACTTCCTGTGGACAAACAAGTATGGTCGTAACCATTCAGACTTCCATCGTAGCGGTTGAGAAATGTGTTTTATTGGTGTCACACATGACAAATTGAATTTCTGTTTAAAATAGCTTCAAAAAGATCACACTGTAACTCGGCATTCAGGCAACAATAACAGCAACCGAAACTTACTCTGTGAGCCAAAAAGCATGGCAATCAAGAGGAGCAAAACATGGGATTAGTCCAACACAATTGCAATTGCTTACTCTCTTACACGACAGCAAGCAACACTTTAGGGGAACATAGGTGAGAGCTGCCCACATCTAAATCAACCATGTTCACGACCGAGATAAAGAGAAACTCTCCCCTTATGAGGCCCTGAACAACAGAGTTGAAGGCTAAGGAAACTTAAATCTTTCAAAATAAATTTTAAAAAAATTCAAGGAATGTGGATTTGACTTCCTAAGACGGTCATGATTTAGTTGCCAACACTTTTTTTTTTTTAATTTAGAGGCACATTGACTAGTGGTACATGCTACTGACGGTGTCTTAGTTCCGACAATACAGCATGAACATGTCTTGAAGAACTTTCTTCATTTAAGAACTGCTGCTATGATTTTTCTTCTAGCCCACCACTGTGTACCTCATTCTCAGCCAACCGCTCTCTTAATTTATTTTTATTTTATGGGCATTGGTGTTTTGCCTGCATGTACATCTGTGTAAAAATCCCTTGGAACTGGAGTGACAGACAGTTGTGCGCTTCCCTGTAGGTGCCGGGAATTGAACCTGGGACCTCTGGAAAAGCAGCCAGTGCTCTTAACCTCTGAGCTATCTCTCAGAGCCTCAACCACTCACTTAAGTATGTGTGGACCATCCTGACATGAGCTCCTTTTCCTCTAAATGCAGTAAGGACACCCTTTTTCAGGATAAACTTCCTTCCAGACATGCCCATGAAGACTAGGAGAAGGGGCACAAAACCACGAAAGCCAACCAACCAAGGAGACCACCGGAGCCATGGGGCATGTGCATTCTGCCCAGGGTTCACACCTCCCATGTAGGAGAAGTTAAACACTCCGGAGGGGGGAAGTCTGCCTCCAAGAATCAGATTTTCAGTAAAGAACACTGGTCCCTAGGTGATACAATGAGTCATCTTCTTAGGAACAAGAGAAACAAACTGGCAGAAATGTAAATAGCTTGCTGGTAAAGGGTAGTAGAGAAGGAGAAATCATTGTGGAGGGACCAAAGCCAAACATGCTTCTCTGTGTCTGTGACCACAACATAGAAATAAAGGAAATAGTTAATAGTAACTAAAGTTATGGGGCAGCCAGTGTGCATCTATGATAACAAGTAAATATTATTGATTTAATTGTGTGATTTAAAAAATCTGGAAAACTGAAGAGCCGTAAAACTATTAAAGTTCAGCCAGCATTCTACACTTGAGGTCATTGGCAAAAGCACACATATAGCTGGTATTTCTCACAGAGGTCATTCCAAGGGGATCCAGTCTGTCCCTACAGACCTCCAGGGACAAAAGCAAAACCTAAAAATCATGTCTAAGATGGCCCATTCTATTTTGGCAGGTGGTCATTTTCAAGGGAGCTTTTACTTCGGGAATTCTAGGACCTCAGTGGTGGTGGACCGCTGGTAAGGGAACAAAGCTGGAAGGGATGTGTGAAAAGCTGGCACAGCTAATCTACTCCTCTAGGTGGTCAGGAGACTGCTTGGACTCACTCGAAGTGTGTGTGTGTGTGCGTGTGGATATGCATGTGTGTGTATGTGGATATGCATTTGTGTGTGTGTTTGTGGATATGCATTTGTGTGTATGTGTGTGTGTGCGTGTGTGTGTGGATATGCATGAGTGTGTATGTGGATATGCATTTGTGTGTGTATGTGTGTGTGCATGTGTGTGTGGATATGCATGTGTGTGTATGCGGATATGCATTTGTGTGTGTGTCTGTTTGTAGATATGCATGTGTGTGTAAGACTTTTTTGAGCTACACAAATAAAACTCACATTTTGCTAGATGAGTGCTAAATGACAGAAATTATTTTGAGATTCGTACGACCATGAATTTTTTTCTTTACATTGACTTTAATCCAGTGCACTACAAATTTTACCAGTTACTCATCATTCTACTTCCTATTGCCCCCCAGGATGGTCCGTCTTCCCATTTAACTTAGTAACTACCAGTCACCCACAAAATGGTTCTTTCTGGTTGCAAAGTCAGTTCCTTCAGGATAACAAGCTCCTTCATTTGCCTTGTGTTCATTGAAGAGAATTATTCATTGCAAAGACTTTGTTGCTAAGATGGGATATCCTGACCTTGATATCTACAGGTCTGTAGGCTATCTAACTATGTATGTATGCTAACTAGGTCTTTTAGGGACCTTCAGAAATGACATCAGCCCCAGGACTGTCAGAGCCTGGGGTCAAAGCCACTCCCCTGTGTCCATAATACAGAGGTAGCACAGCTCAGATGGCTTTCTGAATCACAACTTTGACAAAGCCTAGACCTAAAAAGAAACGCCTTTCTTCCAAAGAAACATAATTCATATAATGCATGGCCTTTATACTACTGCGTGCGTGACAGAGTCTCAAAGTTGCTGAAATAAAATGGGTGTGAGAATATAACACGAGCAGTTTGGTGCTGCCCCTGAAGGAGCCAGGCATTGTGGGACAAAGGGTGGCTGCAAATCCACTGACCTTAATTGGCAGAGGCATTTTAAATGGCACAGAACTCATCTCCAGCAGGGAGTGATACAGCACAGCCTGGTGATCCAAGTCTCCTCTTCATTGCTATTTTTAAAACCATGACTCCATGAACCACTTAAAATTCAACACCAAATATATCAAGGGATCACCTTCAAAACGCAGTGCCTCAGGATAGAAACACACATGTCAACACAAGCAGGAAGGGTGGAGGGGTTCTCCATTCATGCCATGTCACGTGAGTTGGAACGTGAGGGTTCTACACCACTGCACCCTCTGTGTTCTTTGGAGAAGCGTCATTTTGCGGCGGGCAGCAGCTAAGGCAGAGACATCACTAGTCTGAGGGCCGGTCCTGATGCTGCAGAGCGTCTGTATCTCCCTCACTGACTCCTTGAGGCTCAGAAAACACTGAAGAGGAGGGAGGCCAAAGAGTGAAGGGCGAGAGAATGGAGAGAAACGCTCCAAGGTTCTCTTTCGGACCTGACCCTCAGGAACTCAGTAGCTGTGGCTACCTGCCAATCTGAGCAAGATGGTGCCTATCAACACTTTATCACCAACGTGAGAGGGACTCTCGCCTCCTCCCCTCCCCGCTCCTCTCTGTGGGGCTGCTCACTGGTTTCCAGGAAGGGAATGTCACATTCTTCAGGGGCATAACCACTGATCAGTTCCTCTTGCCGGGAAAGAAGCCCCTGCTCTTGCCCCTGGGGTCAAGCTCAATGAAGCTCAGCCGGCTTTTTAAAAAACAGACCTGAAAGTAAAAGGGGGAGTTACTGGGGGAAAAAGTGTCTCAACTGGAGGGAAGGGGGAAAGAGGGGAGCAAACAATCATTGTACACAGTTATTTGTAGTCTTTGAAATCGTCAAAGACTACAAATAAACAATTATTTTTAATGCAAAGTTTTCTGACTTTCTATTTGCAGTGGAATGATTAACAATTTACAAATCCACAGAAATACAGATCCATTCCAATGAATTTTAAACTGGATTAGAAAATGCTACTTGTTAGGATGTTTAGTAGAAGTTAGTACTCATACGAGGTAACTGGGGAGTAAAGAGCTATAATGAACTAGTAAACTTCTCACAGACTTCCTAGGTTTGTGGATGTTAACAGAGAGTCACAACAGAACCGACGGGCTGGATGATCCAAGGAGAACAGTCATTCGTTTCTGCCTCCATCCCTGGACTCAAATAAAAAAAAAAAATAATGAGATCTGAGGGATGGGAGGAAGTTTTTTAGCAAAAGCTTTTACCCAAACCTTTAGTTCTAATGGCTTAAGCACGGGAAATAAACACAGACCAGAAAAGGAAGAAAGGCAAAAAGAGGGGGAGAAAGGAAGAAGGAAAGGAGAGAGGGAGGAAGGGTAGGTGGGAGGGGAGGGACCCGAGCGTGATGCTCCTGGCCTGGCATTCCAGCACTTGGGAAGTGGAGGTTGTTGTCAGTTGCACAGGGAGTTTGAAGCCAGAGTCAACTCCATGTGTCCGAGAGGAGGGGGGCAGAGCGAGGGGGGCATGCAGGGGTAAAAATCCCTGTTACATCCGTGACACAAAAACTCAGCTCCAAACGCGGTGGCTTTATTCTGCACACCTGTCTCACCTGCAATTGTCAGCGGCAAATGTCCAGGTGATGTAATTACCTCAGAGACATCCGGAAACAGCGCAAAGGTTTCCTCCATGAATTAAGAAGGAGCAGAGGCTGGAACACGACCTTGTCAGCAGCAGAGCGTCTTCACTTCGGGTGCTAAGCAGATACACAGCTGAAGAGTCTGGGTCTTTCAGCAGGTAATGGACTTTGCATTATTCCTGAAAAGAAAATGACCTTTGTAAACATTTGAAATTTCTTTGGAATCTGACAAGACATTCCTGTTCTTGAACACTCCGTTTTCTGGTTTTTTTTGTGGTTTCTTACTACAACTTTCCCCAAAATTCCAATGTCGAAGCTGTAACCTCTGACATGGCATGTTAAACAGGAGGCTTTCGGGGAAACGATCAGGTATAGACGGGGTGGTGAGGGCTGAGCTTTCATTACATTACACATTTATAAGAATATACAGAGGCCCCCTCTCCCCGTCCCTCTTATCCACATGAGGAATGACAAGGTGGACCCCTAAAATCTAGGAAGAGGGACTTCCCAAGCTCTGATCTCAGACTTACAGATTCGACACCTAAAAGAAAACTGTTTAGGCCCCCAGCACACATAGGCACCTGTGGCTTGCGGGGGAGCTGGTTGAGATGTCACAATGTTCATTTTTGACAACTTACGGAATCTCCATTTTCCAAACCCTTCTATTTTGGTCCAATTACATCTCATTTGTATTAGTTACATAACTGAACTAATTTGGTCTGTGGAAGTAAAATAAAAATCTTAGCACATTGCACCACTGACATTTAGACGGGCTAGGCCTCGTAGGAGGCCGTCCTGTGCACATTAGCATCTCCCCACCGGATGCCAGGAGGGTCCCCTCCTCCATTGTGACACTCAGAAATGTCCCCAGATGTGTCTAGGCACTGCACCATCTACACTGAACCACAGAGGTTTACGGCATTCATAGAAATATTTAAACACACGGTGATGTGTTTTTCTCCCAAGCTCAACGGCAAGGCAATGTTCAAGGAGAATGCGACTGTTGCAAAAAAAAAAAGTGGCACGCAAGAGAAAGACACCATGAAACAGAGACCACGGAAGGTTTTTTGGGGGAATCGGGAAAGGAACATAAAAAAGAGAGAAGAGGAGGGGGAGACCGGCCTCTGGGAACAGAAGCAGCAGAAGAGGAGAGGCAGAGAGAAAAAGAAAGAGAGAGATGCAAGGGGGTAACGCCCATCTTTTAAAAGAGAACGTAGTGAATGTGCATAGTAGGCGCTCTTAGTGGCTGCAGCTGAGGACTATCCTGTCAGGACCCCAAGGGCAGGCCAATGCAGATGCCTGAATACTAACAGTGACAAAGTCTTCATCTTCATCTCGAGTGAAAATTCCTCAATTGACACTGCTTTTTAATCATCCCATGTATGAAAGCCCCAAAGATCAGCAGTCTTAATATTCCTCACAATTGTACCGCTCGTCTCTTTTCGTGATGGGAATCTGTAAAGGGAAATTCAAAAACAGTCTTTGGATTATAATCAGTCCCCAAATTTCGTCAGATTCTTGTGTCCAAATCAGCACTTCCAAGCCCACACCCCACCCGCACCCCCTACAATTCCTAACTGGAATAGACTGGTCAAGTTACACTCAAGGGCAGAGGGGTGGGAGTTCCCAACTTCCCAGGGAGCACCAGAGAAGGAAGGAAGAAGCGGATTGGAGGGATGGACCTGAAGAAATATGTGGAGATGTGGCAATGATAACGGGACTTTTCCTTTTGTCCTCAAACTGAGAAGTGTGTGCTCTCTGCGAGAGACTGTTCAAATCGGTGCTCATCTTCCAGAGAGCACTGCTGGTTAGAGCCCTTCTCCTCTCTGGTTTGTTTCCCTCCCTGGCCTCCCTAGGAAGTGAAAGGCTCACTTCTCACATTGTTTATCCAAACAAAAGAATTCCAAGTACCAAGCAATGTATTAGGCAAAAAAAAACAAAACTACTAGAGCACAATTTACTCACCGACTTGGGGCTCCGGCTGAATAGGAAGCCAGAGAAGGACAACACTCCTTTTCCCCCACAGCCACCACACTTCATCGGCGGGTTCTGTTGCTCAGGGAAACCACAGCAGCATCTGCGAAGTCAACATCCTATAGACTTTGACTTCGTGATCCTGTGGGGGAAACAAGAGCTCTTCACACCTTTTAGCATCCACATTGCATAAAACAGCATAGTGTTGTGGATTTAAAAAAAAAAAAATCTTCTTTTTTGAAGCAGGAAATGAGGCTCCGGAGCTGTTCACAGCCTCCATCAGAAACAGCCTGGAAGGCTCTTGCAGGATGATATGCTCTGAATGGACAGGAAGCATCTCATCTTTCAAAAGGGAGTGTTTATACTTTTTGGGTAGAGTCAATCGAGCCTCCTCACGGAAATCAGCACACAATAGGAATCTAATTAGGTATACACTTCCTACTCTCTATCATATTGCCTATAAGACACGGTAAGAGTATTGGCATTTCGTTTATATTTTAGTAAATAAAGCTTGTCTGAAGATCAGAAAAGTAAAACAGCCACACTGGCCAGCCTTATAGACCAGGCACCTTTAATCCCCATAGCCACTACCACCTGGTTTCTAAGGCAAGCTAGTGTGGCTGCTGGGATTAAAGGTGTGTGTCACCTCTACCTGGTCTGTAAGGCTGGCCAGTGCAGCTGTTTTACTCTCTGAACATCAAGCAAGCTTTCTTCATTAAAATACAGATGGACTACCACTACAAGTGAGCACCTCTTTTCTTGGACATTACAAAAGTGATAGACAAACAGACAGACAGACAGACAGATAGATAGATAGACAGACAGACAGACAGACAGACAGACAGAGGGGAGCAAGGATGAAGAGCAAACCACAGGAGGAAGATACTCAACCTCTGAGAAACAAAACGGAAGACCACAGACCCTCCAGCATCATGCCAAATCTCTCTCTAGAAAGAAATTTTTTAAAGAGATAATCATTTTCTTACAAATTGAAGATTTTTTCATATTGCGGTAAATTCAAGTTATATTAAAGACGACGTGCATGAGAGCGTGTTTATGCGTGTGGAGAGGAATGTGCCCAGGTGTGCTTATGCATGGCTCTGGAGGCCGAGGCCAGACGCCTATGTCAGACGCCCCCAATCACTCGCCACCTTCATTGCTGAGACAGGGTTCTCACTCAAGCTAAAGTTCACAGCTTCCATCAACCATCCCGGCTCTCCATTTTCTGCCTCCCCAGCCTTGGATTATAGGGACATGCTTACTAAGCTAATATTTTATTGGAGATGGTGTTGTTGTGGTTACTTATTTTTTGTTGAGTTTTGATGTCTTTACAGGGTGTTACACAGAGAACTCAAGCCCTCATTAGTACACAGATAATTCTGTATAGAAAGCTGTCTCTCCCACGCTGAAGATAATTTTGATTTTAATATCAGCCAGCTCATCACAAACTGTACCCTTTCTACCACGGGGAAAAATATAACCTGAATTCAGACTGCACAGCCAGTTCTCCATTCAGGTATGGCTGTAACCCACCTGTTCCCTCTTTCCCTTGCTGTTCTTTCAAGTTTACACAAGTTGAAAATAATAACCACTTAAGACATAACTAATAATCGACTCTAGTCATAACGTTAGGACTTGTTCAATAGCCCTTTCCGTCACTATTAATTAGCACACTCTTGATTATCTGCCTATAATAGATACAATCCAAAGGCTAATCTCCTATGCGCAGTTGAAATGTTAACCAAGAACACTGATAACATGAAGGATTTATCCACTTGTAAATCTTCACCTTGATTCCTGGGCTCATAAAACTGGCAATATAAATTTATTTCCATCTTCATGTCTATAAAAACAATGATATCCAACTCTCTGGGGTTGATATTTCCTGAAAGACTAATGTTCGCTTTAATTACAAACTATATTATTATTTGACTTATAAAAAGTATTTTTGAACAGTCTTTTTAAAACATAGACAATGTATTTTCTCAAGGACAACTTAAAATGGGAGGCATTAAAATGGCTTGAATCGACATGTTTAATAAGCCATAACCCAGATAATCAGAGGCTATAAAGGATTAATTCTTCTCTTGTATTATCAAAGAGCAGCTGTAAAAGTACAAAATCCACTGGAAAAACTTGTGTTTACAGTTCTGATGGCTGATTTACACCGTGATGTGTTAGCAACGGCCTCCATATCGTGTTTTGCTTTCCCTTTTCTTCTGACAGAATTGAAAACCCTCTTTGCTTTCTCAGGCCTGGTACTGAAAACCCTACGACAGCTGACTTTTTAGAGGGTTTCCTCTCCTAAGTGACTGCTGCCTTTTTGCTTGGCCTGTGGACTAGAGACATGAACGACCCAGCCTTGAGAGTGTGTGGAGAAGCCTGGGGGCTTGTTTGTTGTCAGGATAGGTAAACTCCATCGATGCTCACATTGGACCACATTGGAGAAAAGAGCTAAGCTGGAATATCAGAGAGAGTGGGACCGAGTGGCAGAGACACGGGGACTGAGTAATCCAGAGTTTAGATTTCTAGGCACTGCCCTGGATTTCTTTCTTCTTTAAATTTATAATCCACCATTGGCTTGTCAAAGAAAAAGAGCATACTGCAACACTTTTTAAAACAAAGCTTCCATGTTTATTTTTTTCTCTCCCCGGCCCCTTCTCTCTGGATTGTACGTAGTTCATGCTGGCCTTGAACTCTTGATCCTCCTTTCTAAGGCCCCTGATTAGAATTACAAACATATGTCACCATTCTGGCCACATTTCCATTTTAGCTTATCCAATGAAATCTAAATATCATAGTGATTTGTTATCCAGTAGCCACTAAATAATAGATGTTGAAAACAAAAGGTAGACGTGAAGAAGACACTGTACTTTGTGGGAATTATTAATTCTCCTACAAGTGTAGTAATAACTCACGTATGTAACTCCTTTGCACCTAAATTCCTCTGTCTGTAAAATGATCTGAAAAACTTATGTGTTGCTTTTATTGGTTAATGAATAAAGCTGTTTCGGTCAATGGCCTAGCAGACTAAAGCCAGGCGTTTTTCTCCGGGTCCCAGAAAGCCACACCCTAACTTGGTCCCACCTTTTGAAGATAATTGGTTAACAAAGCTTCCCCATCATTTGCTCATTTATACTTCCTGCTAAAGATTTCCCCTCTCTTTATTCCTCAGGGTCTCTTCCCAGCTACACTCTCATCCAGATCCTCTCCCTTTCTGTCTCTCGTTAGAAAACAGACAGGCTTCTAAGGAGTAATGGTGAAATACAAGATACAACAAAACTCATGCCTTCTAATTAGACAAAGCAAACCAAAGAAGGAAAAGAGTCAAAGGCACAAGACCCAGAGACCCACTCCTTCACACACGCAGGAATCCCACAAGAACACCAAATTAGAAGTCTTAATATATGCACAAAGGACCTGTAGGGTAAGATGGATTTCTCTCTGTTGAGATACATATATATACATATATCGATCACAAGTATGGATGTGTATAAGAAAGTAATAAGATAATTTATTTTAAAAAAAGGAAAAAGGAAAGCCCTGACCTCCCAAGACGATGTCGAGTTCCTTTTCAGCTGACAGTCTTCTGCTGGGCATGTGACCCGCCCTTAGGACTAGTTTGCTTCATTTGCTTGGTTAGAATTACCCCCGAGATGTTTTATATTATTTGAGTCTGTCATGAAAGGTGCCGTTTCCCTGATTTTCTTCTCAATCCGTTTGTTGTTGGTGTGTAAGAGGGCTACTGATGTTTGTAAGTTTATTTTGTATCGGGCAGCTTTGCTGAAGGTGTTTATCAGCTGTAGGAGTCCCGCGGTGGATTTCTAGGGCCACTATGCATACTATTGTATCATCTGCAAATAAAGATACTTTGTTTCTTTCTAACTTGCATCTCTTTGATCTCCTTCAGTTCTCTAATTGTGCTAACTAGAACTACAAGGTACTATATTGAGTAGCTATGGAAAGAGTGGACATCTTTGTCTTGATCCTGATTTTAGTGGAAACATTTTGTTGGTTTGTTTGTTTGTTTCTCTCCATTTAAGTCCATGTTGATGATGAACTTGCTGTAAATTGCCTTTATTATGCTGAGGTTATGTCTCTGGGATCCCTAATCTCTCTAAGACTTTTATTATGAAGGGGTACTGGATTTTGTCAAAGGCCCTTTCTATATCTAACTAGATGATCATGTGATTAATTTTTTCTTTCAGCTTGTTTATATGATGGATTACATTTATCAATTTACATATGTTGAACAATCCCTGCATCTCTGGGATGAAGACTACTTGATCACAGTGGGTCCCTTTTAATGTGTTCTTGAATTCAGTTGGCAAGTATTTTCTTGAGAATTTTTGCATCCATTTTCATAAGGAATCTAGGCCTGTAATTCTCTTTCTTTGATGGGTCTTCATGTAGCTTCAGAGGAACTGTGGTCCCATCATCACTTTCTGAAAGGAGGCAAAATATAAAGTTTCTCAGATCCATTTTACAAACAGAGAAATTTAGGTGCAAAACAGTTGTATACATGAGTTATAGCTACACTTGTTTTTTTTTAAGTTTTAAACATATATTATTTAATGTCTACTTGATAATAAATCACTTGATAACAAATTGGACAATGTTCTTTGTGCTCCTTTCTTGTGGGATAATTTGAGGAGTGTTGGGGTTAGCTCTTCTTTGAAAGTCTGATTGAAATCTACCTGAGTTAAAAGCATATTCTTTGGTATTATTTTTGTTTGGGAGACTTTTCATGACTACTTCTGTTTCACTGGGAATTGTAGGTCTGTTTAAACTGTTTACTGATCTTGATTGAAGTGGTATGTACTGAGATAATTATCTGTTTCTTTTAGATCTTCCAATTTGGTAGAGTACAGGTTTTGAAAGTATGTCCTTATGATTCTCTGGATTTCCTTGATGTCTGTTTTATGCCCCCTCCCTTTGAAAACTCTCTAATTTAGTTCATTTAGATATTGTTTCCTTGGTTTTTAGTTACTTTCAATAAGGATTCCCTAACATTATTGATTTTTCTCAAAGACCAATTCTTGATTCTTTATATTTTGTTTGTTGGTTTGATTCCATTTTATTGATTTCAGCCCTGAGTTTATTTCCTGCCATCTCTCTGTTTGGGTGTGATTTCTTCTTGTTGTTCTAGAGTTTTCAGGTGTGCTGTGAAGTCAATAGTATGAGATCTCTCCAAGCTTTCTCACATAGGCAATTAGTGCTATGAACTTGCCCCATAGAACTGTATTCATTGTGTACCGTAGTGTAGGTATGTTGTGTATTCATTCTCATTAAGTTTTAGAAAGTATTTATTTTCTAATATCCATCTTGACCCTTTTCTTCATTCAGTAGCGAGTTGTTCAGATTCCATGAGTTTGCAACTGTTCTCCTACTTCTATTCTTGATATCCAGCTTTTTTTTTTCTGAAGTGGCAGGATAAGAAGTATTTCCTTGAGTATGTTGAGACTCACTTTGTGTCCAAATACATGGTCACTTTTTCAGAACGTTCCATATGCTGCTAAGAAGATGATGTATTATTTTATATTTGGTCTTGTCTTTGACTGGTGGGTGTTTTGTTTCTTGTTTCTGGTGCCCCCTCTGGTTCTTAGGAGAGTGTGGTGGCTGTGTGTTGTCTGGCAGAAAATTCTTCTGGGATCCTGATAGGTGTGGCTACCGGGAGTTCCTGGTAAAATGTGTTCTCGGTTTTAGGATCTGTCACTTAGGAACGGGGTTAGGCCTTTTAGGCGGGGTAAACTGAGGGTGTCCACGGGTGGAAAGAAAGTAGGGTGATCCCATCAGGATCCGTTTAGTCCCCTGGCAATCAGGGCAGAGAGTGGGGAGAGGCCCCAGCAGGTAGCGTCCTACAGAGCTGTCATTGAGGCTAAGGGATTAGACATGGAGGGGAAGAATCGGAAAGATCTGAAGCTTGCCTCCCTTCCTTGCTAGCCCACTTGCTTTTCCAGGCTCTGCTGGTGGGTTCCCAGAGAATTCCTACTGGAGATGGGGGCCGGGATAAGAGGAAGAGTGGGGACGGAGGTTGGAGGAGAAGGTATATGGGATTGGTTGGAGATAGGGCAGAGAGGAAAGAGGGGCCTGGGCAGGTGGCCAGCCATGCTACAGAGCCGGTGATGGAACTGGAAGACTGGACATGGAGAAAGGGAGAGAACCGTGAAAATCTGCTATGGGCCTACCCAATCCCCTGGCTGCCTGGCTGCGGTAGCCCGGAGGTTCCCAAAGAATCGCCTGCTGAAGTTGGGGCTATGAGAAAACACAGAGTAGGCAGGGGGAAGAAAGGTTCCAGAACAGGTTCTACATGATCCATTGGAGGTGGAGGCAGAGAGAAAGACGAAGCTGTGGTAGGCGTTTGTGAGAGCCAAAGCTGCATTTTCAGTTTTAATTCCTATGCCTACAAGATCCACAAAACAAATGTACCTCTGATCTGCAAGCCCCTGGCCTAAGCACAGACAGGTCCTGAAATGCTAGAGGCTGTGTTTATGGGAGCCACGTCGTTTTGTTCCTTTAAATGAGTTTATTTGACCTATCTCCTCCGGATGTGCTTAATCACACCTGGGCAGGAGGTTCACAGGCAGGAAATACGTCAGCATGTATGCTTGCCCCTGATTGGACCCCATGAGAAATCCTTTAAGCCCCGGCAAACAGTGACTCAGGACCGTTTCCTGGGAAACCAAAGATGGACCCGGCCAGAGAATTCATCATCAACCTGGCCAGTATTTAACTAAAGCTTGCTTCAGATTTAGCTTTTAAACTGTGCTGGTCTTATTCGCAGCCAATGGGATTAGTGTGTTTTGTCCCAGAATTGGGAATGAGACCAGGGTTTGGATTTGGAGGAACAGAGGGAGAGGTGAAGATTTGCATTAGGCTATCTGCTTGTTTATCTGGGTGATTACATTCGTGTGTGTGTGTGTGTGTGTGTGTGTGTGTGTGTGTGTGTGTGCGCGCACGCGCAGAATTTGCAGAAGTAAGGTCTCTTCTTCCACCACATGGGGCCCAAGGATCAAATCCAGGTCATCTGTCATGGCAGCAGGCACCTTTTCCCCTGAGCCATCTTGCCAACCCATGACAGGAATTTTTTTTTTTTTTTAACAATTTTCACTGATGATTTACCACGCCCCTGTGAAAACTCAGAATGACAACATATTTAAAAGCTAGTTAATGTCTCTTTGCTACTAGTAATGGGAGAAAAAAAAAACTACAAAGAAGGAAATTAAATAGAACACAGAACTGAGCCAAGAACCTACACAACAAGCCTTGTTTCGCATTGTTTATAGAAGGTTCACCAGGATAGATCACATCCAGAGACATAGGCAAACGATAACAGATTTAAAAATCAATCATTAAAAGCACATAGACTATCTCATCTGCCCATTAGTGGACTCAAACTAGATATCAGTAATAGTAAAAAAAAAAAAAAAAAAAAAAAAAAAAAAAAAAAAACTTCAGATATTTGATAGTTAATGTTAAACACTTAAATAGTCCTCCACTAGTCAAGGCAGAGAGCTAACAACTGCACTGGTTGAAAGCGAATACAATGTTCTGAGTTCAGAGTGTTGTTAAGGCAGTGCTAATGGTTACAGGGTGACCCTCAGTTCGTAGTTCCTAGCTGAAGAAATAAGAACCGCATAACATGGGAGGCAGCAGGAATATACGCATAAGAACAGAAGTGCATGGAGCCGAAAACAAGCAGACAATAAACCATTGAAATTGAACCCAAGTCTTCAGTCAAGACAGACGAATAATCCGATCAGCCCAATGCTTATTATATATCCAAATGGGTCGTCACAGAGATCAAAAACAGAGATGAGATTGTAGCCAAAGCGTCAAGGAACGAACACCATTTTACTCCAGCAGAGAGAACAGGAAGAACGACCTTCAGCTTGATTTATGACACTAATGTCACGCTGATCCCAAAGGTGATAACACACAAAAAGACAGATCTGCATCTGTCATAAATTTTACAATGCAATAATCCCGAATAAAGGACTAGTAAGCTAAACCCCAGCAATGAATAAAAATAACTGTATGTTATGAGTAGTGCTTATTCTAGGTGCCTGGCTGGTTCAATGTTTAGACAGCCAAATGTTTCTATATTAGTAATTAATGAGCTTAAGAAAAAAAACATATGATTATATTAACTGTGAATAAAACACACGATAGAATTTCATATCCATAATGTATATTGTTGGTTGTTAGGAATAGAGCAATCCCTCCATGCCCTAAGGAGATTTTTCAAGAAGATCTCTGTCTGCCATCTCACTTAATGTGGGATGCTGAAGCGTCTCCCTCAGATATCGAAAACAAGACAAGGGTGTTTATTTTTATAGAAAAAAATGCTAAAATTCCCTGCAATAGGGAAGATGAAGTAAGGTGCTTGAATTGAATAAGAAAGGTAAATAAAATTGCATTTGTACCTGTCACAGTTGTCTAAACAAAACTAGATAAAGGATTCTTAACTCAATTCCATTTCTATGTCTTCAATAGCCAAAAGAACTTAAAAAGAAATACAGATGATTTATAACTTCTTTATTACCATCCTCTAAATACAGAATTGTTTTCAAATAAAAGGGTTTTAGTTTAATAAACAGAACAAGCCAATTGTATCTGTAAGTTACATACAATATCAAGAAAAACTATCTAGATTGCCTAGAATATTATTTTAAAAAAACAACATTTTTAAGGTCAGTTGACAAATTTTTCATTAATAATGAAAC
Source organism: Arvicola amphibius (assembly GCF_903992535.2). Lineage (NCBI taxonomy): Eukaryota > Metazoa > Chordata > Mammalia > Rodentia > Cricetidae > Arvicola > Arvicola amphibius. The sequence continues at coordinate 30,217,112 of NC_052064.1, forward strand.
AAGCAAATTAATTCATCACATGCTTGTCTGATTTTGTAATCATCAACTTGTCCTTAACAATTCCCCCTTTATATGTTATAACATTTTAGATTATTACAGCTGACTTGCTTATTTTATGAATCTTCACTTCTTGAGTATTCTATAAACTTGATAGGAACACTTTAAGATTAAACTGCCTTGAAAAAGTAAAATGAAGATTAGAATTCACGTCATTTTAAAAATCTTTTGGCATGAAGTTCTTTGGTGATAGTTTCAATGCAGTCTGTTCTGAAATTATGAAAGATTGGGTTTTAGTAAACTTTAAAGGGTTAATTTTTGTGAATTCTTTGGGAATTTCCTATGCTGCATTTGGATTGAACTCATCCCCTCTCTGATTTCCTCCTGCATCCACTTCCTCCATTTTATACCCAGCCAACTGGGCCTCCTCTTTGTTACTTCAAAACCACTGGATCCCATTAATGTTACCTAGACTCTGGTGTTTGACCATCACCAGAGGGCATGAGGCCAGCAAGTAGCCATCCCTTTAAAGAAAGCTGACTCTCCCTCACGTGGAAGCCATCAGCTACTAATAGCTTCTTGGGTCTGGGTGCTCCACCTCCCTCTCCACATGGGAGTTTCATCTGGCTTCAACTCGCCTAGGTCCTGCCTCCCCACGCTGTCCCAAGCTCTCTAAGTCCACGTGTGCATCTGCCCCACTATGCGTAGAAAACAGCAATGACCGTGTACCCTCCAGTGCCTCTGGCTCTCGCCACCTGACAGCCTCCTCTTCCAAAAAGGAGCACATTCTAAAAATTTCGTCATTTTCACTATATCATTTTTTCACTTAAAAAAATATTTACCTTTAAAATGAATCATTTAATACTGTCATTCTGGAAAACTCGTGGGGGAAGTTTCTGGATGCCAGCAAAGTGAAGTGTCTGGATCGGAAAATTAATGTTTAACCTGACAAATTAACACAGCCATGGCAGCTAAAAGAGGAGAGATTTAACATCTCGCAGTTCCTCAGTCCAGGAGTCCGAGACCATTGTCGCTGGACAGAACTGAAGGTGTCCTTCCTCCAGCAGCTCTGGGGAGAACCCAATCCAGTTCTCCATTTCTGCAGCATCCCTTCTTCCGGTCACATCACCCAATCTGTCTCCATCAGCCTATGGCCACCTCCACTCTGTATCCAGATCCTCATTTTTCCTACCTCATATAAAGATAAGGGGGATGAATTTGGGACCCACCTAGACCATTCATAATAATCTCACCAGGGTAAGACCCTTAACCCAGTCCTGCCTACGAAAGTCCTTTCCCTCCACACAAGGAATTCACAGATCCTCAGGTTCCGGAGCTGCTATTGTGGAGTGGTTATTCTTCTCTGCTAGGAAGATCATTAAGCATGACATAGTGCAAGTTCATCTCTATCTAAGGTGTCATTTAGCCCAGAGCTGTGTGTGGGTGAGTCCTTTCTTCTAAGTGTATTTTAGGGAGATCCATTTTCTCTTGTGGCTGCTCCCATGGTCATTTTCAGGTGACCTCTCATGGAGAAATATGGCTCTAATCAACAATGTTTAGAAATTACATACATACAGCTGCTAGGTGCATGTAAGTTCTATTCCTAAGGTAAAAGAAGCACAGAACATTTAAGAAGTAAGTGGGATGCTAGCCACTAAAATAGACACAAACTCTGTGTCTAGAGGAATTGAAAGTTTGAAAGAATAAGCTTTAAATTTTTGGCAGTTAAATTTCCGTATAATGCTGCTAGCATTCTCTACGAATCAAATGGATCATTATCACCTCAACTTCCATTGACACAATTCAAATGTTACTTACTCTATTATATACAGCTCCATTTATCTCAAAATATCCGATATTATTTTACCCACATCTGACTACGCACTCTGATCAGAATTTAATTCTACTTTTGCGAGACAGAGAGCGTGTTTTGTCTCGGCTCTATAGCGCTCACATTCAACGTTAACTTCTAATTCTCAATGTGTTCTGTTACAATCACAGGATAATAGAGAGTATGCCTGCAGCTGGTCTAATACCTTTCGATTCCTGTGGCTCACAGTGAAAGACCATGCAGCCCAGCATGCCTCGGAGTTCAAAGGCTGTGGGCTGTTAGCTTTGCACTTTTATCAAAATTCCTATTAATTTTATTTTTGCTGTCAATCTACATGTAAAATTACTTTACCGTTTTTCTATGGGATAGAAGAATAAAGAAAATGCGTGTTTATTTCCAGCTAATTATCTAGGCCAACGCGGAGAAAGAAACTTAGAAAAAGTCAACCATGTTGTAGTTTAGGAATAGCCGGGTTGCAAATATTTGAATACTGAAATCACCCGGTTATGTCACCGTGCAGCCATCTTCATGCTAGCTGGTATTATGCTTCTGGGTGTGCCAGAAACCGTGCTGGTCACCGGGGAAAGAGCAGTGGGCAAGACAGAGCCCAGTCCCTGGGAAACAGCCATTCTCGTAGGAATGACAGACAAGTGTGATTAGTGATTAAACGTGATTATAAGGGAGAGAGGGAGAGAGAGAGAGAAGAGAAAGATACAACTGACATCCCCCCAAAAAAAGTATTGAATTGAAGCGTAACAAGTAGAGGAAGATTCCAAGACTAGAGCATGGGCTGTAATACAGCCCTGAGAAAGAAACTGGATGAGAAGTCAGAAAGATGGAGAACAAACAGACACACGGCACAGCATGAGGCTTGGCAGGGCTGGGGACCAGCCTCCCACTGTCCGCGGGACCCAGGAATATGGCAGCCATCGAACTGAACTTGCCTACAAGCAATAGAAAGTCGCTGAAAAATTTGAATAGCTTTCCCTGCCTTCTAAGGGAGGAACAACCAAACCTAAGGAACAAAGCCGAGGCAGAAGACCGAGCAAGAGGCCACGGGGACTCCCCTGATTGCAGCGGCTTTCCAAAGGCAGACATAGCTATTTGCAATCTGTTTGGAAATCTGCATTGGAAACAGAAGTTGGCCCTATAATGGGATGGAGGACCAGCAGGCCTTGGGTGTGGAAGTTGCAAAGGACTCCCCTTTGGTGACTCATCCAGCAAGAACAGAGTTTACTGAGACGGAAGGCACGGCAGGAAGACTTGTTTCATAGAACAAGGGCCTTGGTGACTGGGATGCCTGCAAAATATCGAAGTGAAGACACCAAAAAGCAGATGGTGGTTAATCTGGCTTTTAGAAAGATCTAGGATACAATATAAATTTGTCCTCTATATTATAGTAATGTTTATAGTGGTACATTTGAGCACAGTTTCTTCAGACAAACGTAGGTCCCTCTACTTACTTCACTGCTGGAGACTGAACCTTGGGTGAGGTTGGCAGCTCTCCATGTCGCAAAGACACAGTCTCCTATAATCTCCTTCTGAGATACATAACTTTCCTGAGAATATAATGTTTCTTTATATAGCTATACAGAACATTACCAATCCCATTCTGGTTTTTATAACATAGGTGTCTTCTAATAACTTATAATAAGCAATGCTGTGATTAATACTTTTGTATCGCTCTGCACTTTTTGTGAAAGTTAGTCAACAGGAAATACTCTGTGATGTATATGCTTAGTGCATACAGATAGAGTTAAATGAATTCATCATTTCTAGACATGGAATGGAAAACAAGGTAAGTTGGCAGGACTGTTGGCTTGTTGTTTGTTTTGTAACCAGCTATATAGATTTTGCTTGCAATCTTAAATATTTTAAAACTACTAGTGGGTGTATCGTATCTATTTCGACACGGAAAGGAAAATCTCTCTGTTTATAGGATGACACAGACATGCTTTGTATAGAATAAGAACAGTATAGTAGTACATTAAATTCCCTGTCTTTCTTCCCTTTTAAAAGACCCGAAAATTCCCATGAGAATGCCAGGGTCTGAGGGTTGGGAGTGTTTGCCTATAAGCATGAAGTCACAGCTTGATATCAAACAGCAAAAGGGGCAGGGGGATAACCAGAATCAAACTTTCTAAGCTGCTCTAATGGGGCATGAAACCTGTCTTCATCTCCCATCTTGGTCTACTTAAGCCACACCTGAACTTTCTGTAGGACTGGTTGGCATTAACGTTCCTGAAAAGCCAAAAGAAATGATATTTTTCCAAGGCCAGATCTTTAAAAGTAGCACCCAGACCAGAGCCCCGGGAAATAGAGATCAGATGAAAGTCATCCCGCTCAAGGGTGACACGGTCCCTCCTTAATGCTTTCTTCCAAAAATGCTTCAGCAACACCATAAATGTATGTGGGCAGCCGGCTCCTTTGAGAGGCCTGCTCACTGCTCAGAGCGTGGAGGAGTGTGATCCCTTAGTGAGAGATATCACCCAGACACTGAAACCCTCTGCCTCCTCCAGTCCAGCTGCAAGCTGGAAGCTGAAGGGATGGGTGTCTTAAAAACACGAACACCTCCTTTGCCGGTGGGATATCTTTATCCTTGAGCAATTTCTCCCCACGGCAGTTTTCGGGCTCTGAAAATGCAAAAACTGCCTTTTGAGTCAACGCAAAGGAGGGCTGAATCCATTCATCATTTCCCTCTGGGTTCTCATTCACTTCGAGCTATAGGAAGTGTCAAAAAAATGCAGGACGGACAAAAAGTGTGTAAACATGGTGTCCAGACACCCAGGTTGTCACAGGGAGTGATTTTGTTGTTGTTGATCTCACTGCCAGCAAAGCCGACCTGTGAAATGGCCAGGTATAGAGCTCTTTCTCTGACAGATAATATTTCTCACTTTGAATGATTTTTATTATTTTTCTTTTGAGTTGCAAGTTCCAAAATCTATTCAGGTTTGCTCTGTTTTTTGAACCTTATCCCCTGTTAACTACTCAGCAACAAACACGGTAACACGAAATTGCAGGACTCTACTCTTTGGTTTGTTGTGGGTTGTATTTGAGTGGGGAAAACGCTTACGATGGTCAAGGCTCTTTGGATAGGAAAAGTGTTCTAAACTCTCAGTGGCAGAAGACAGACTAACAGTAATCAGAGACCTTGGAGAACACAGAAAACACATCAGACATTGTTAGCAAACAACAAAGGGTGTCTCTTGGTCAGTGCTGGGCGGTGGCGCACGCCTTTAATCCCAGCACTCGGGAGGCAGTGGCAGGCAGATCTCTGGGAGCTAGAGTCCAATCTAATCAACATAGTGGATTCCAGGATGCCCAGGCCTACAGAGTAAGACCCTGGCTCAAATATAAATTAATTAAAAATAAATTTTCTGTACAAAGAAGTAAGACAACAACATCTGACCCTGGAGTGATCATGAATAAAACACGGATCACATAATAAGTGCTTGCCTGTCTGAGACAAACTCTAAGGATACAGCTTACTCTGTATGTCACTAGTAAAACCTGTAACTACAGCCTTGTAGACCTTGGCTTAACATGTCACAAATCTCTTTGCTATTGTTTTCACATTTAGTGGTTATTACAGTGATGATTTGACTGTGGTTGCCAATACCCTCATCGATAAGATTATCCAGGAGATGAGGAAGGAGGAAGTTCCTTTCCCATCAGTCTAAAGCTCATCTCAGCCCTAAGTACACAGACTGCTGAACGCAACCTTTGCCCGCGATTTGTCCGCGTCCCCGTGATATCTGCGAACTTCAATTTGAACACCTTCAGGCTTGGGATTCATCTCCAGTTTGGCTATAATTTCCTCCTCCTTGTTGTCACGACCTTCCCGATCGTCTCTGCGCAGCCTCTCTAGAAATTTGTGTTGGACACCCTTGGCATGTAAAACGAAGTGTTTCGTACATGCCATGCCTGTGCCTCTGTAGCATCTGCTTTGAGGAAGTATCGCAGGAACAATGACTCCACTCGAGCTTTGCAGACAGCTGAGTCTGCTGGGGAAGATAATAGCGAAGCACTTAAGAGCATAGACTGCGATCATAACAATAACTATCCTATGGATTTTACGGCTCTTTATATTTTAGCAACCTACTGCACGTTCATCTCTGCAGCTGCTTTCTTCCGGGAGTCCAATGAAACAAGAAAAGCAGGAGTCATGGCTCCTCTTTTTTTTTTTTTTTTTTTTTCAGATTAAAAACCCCAATTTCCAAAATGGCAAATCACCTTAGCCGAGGGCACGTGAGGAAGCCGAGACAGAGCAGAGCATCATGGGAGACATTGCTTAAGGGCTGCTTCACATCCCGCACAGCGCCATACACAAAGAAGTTCCATACGTATTTTCTCAATTAATATTAAGGAGAATGCTTGGCAACAATCATTTTGGCTCCTAAAGATGGACGGTTTGGAGATTGCAGGCAAGCATGATCAGAATGGAACACATGTAATCCTAAATAACATTCCGAATTTGTGGACTATAGAAAAGTCACATACTATGTATGACCCATTCCTATATGCTTTTAATATGCAGGAAAGATTACAAATGGAAGCCACCTAAAATTGAGATGCAGATTTAAATTTAGATGACATATGATAGTCCCAAGATCTTCATACAAAGAATGGGATTATTCTTATTCCCTGGAAAAGAGAGATTATTTAGGAAATAGAATCCTAAAATTTAAAACTTTAAACCAAAAAAGTCAAAAGGGAAAAAAAATCAAGGCTACAAGTGCGTTTACCAGATACTCTCTACTACCACAGGAAAAAAAAATTTAAAAACTGCCTTTAGGCCCACTGACCAAAGCTAATTGAACTACATTTGTACATTTATAAAGAAAAATGAAAAGGACTATACGCTAAGATGGGTAATGTTTTGGCATTTTGCAAAGTGAGAAGAATCAAGATCTAAAAACTTATCTCTGTGTGTCTATGTGTGCTTTGCTAAATATATCACATTTAATGTGCATTGCGTGTGTTTACATATGTGTATACTCTACATATGGATACACAGATATATTTGTATAGAGCTACCAGTATTTACTTGTATGCATATACACTTTCTTTTTAAGTCGGGTATTTCATTTTATGTGTGTGGATAAGTTTTGCCCGCATGCATGTCTGCACACCACATGCCGGTACTGCCCATGGAGGCCAGAAGAGCGAGCGTATTGGACAGCCTGGAACTGAGTTCCAGAGAGTTTCTAGTTGTCTTGTGGTCTGAGAATCATACCCAGCAGGTCTAGAAGACCAATCAGTACTCTTTAAGGTGTACATAGAGTTTTATTGTTCAATTGTGACGGTTTCAGGTACACGTCTGATTGTCAACAAGAATTCTAATCTCTGACACGCTGAATAGCTCCAGAAACAACTAAGTAGATCGTTGGTAAATAGAAAATTGATAGCATCATAAGGATGGGTGATGATTTGACGTTGACGCCAACGTAGTGGACGCTACCCTTTCCTTGTACGTTGGTAACTTGGGTTCACCTCGTGGTTTTGAGTCAGAATACGTAGGTGAACTGGGTGCAAAGTGACGGAACCCGGGTTGAAAAGGAGACGGCTCTGCCTGTTTCTCAACACAACTCTTCCACAAGTGGGGCACATCCCTGTGGTTCTGAGTAATAGAAGTTATAATGAAATTCACCGTGTTGTCGTTGGCTGGGGTGTAGATTCTCTGCGAGTCCATGTGGAGAGGGGACACCTCATTTACGGGAGCAGGGCAATGGGTTAGAATTTCTTCAGGGGGTCTATAGGAGCTCGACGTCGCCAGAGAAAAGTCCCTTCTGATTCCGTCCATCGTATCAGAACCTCCCTGGGCAGTAGAAGGCTTCTGTCTCAGAAAGACGTTTGAAATGCTGGACCTGGACAGGAGGCTGCTCTCGCTGGTTTGAACAGCTACACCCAAACTGTGGTCGTCAATGTTGTCCAAGTCTGGACTGAAATGTTTGTTCTTAAAATCCGGAAGTGATGGGGCCGCCCCCCGGGATGCGGTCTTTATCCCAATTCTCCGTTTCATTCTCTCTATAAGATGGGGGCAGTCACGCAAGAAGTTTGGGTTCTGATAGAACTGTAACTTACATGAGGGAGAGACTCCTTTTTCTTCAGCCAGGAAGTCAGGGAGCGATGCGGATCTCTGGAAGTTCTGCCTCATTTTCTTAAATCCGTACAGATTCAGCTGCCGGACCAAACTCTTCATGCTATCGGTTTCAAATATTCTGAAGGGGGCCTTTCTCTCCAGCACTTCCCTTTTGAAGAGTTCTTCATTGATGACTATGTAAGTCCCGGCCTCATCCCACCAAATAGATTTAAATTTATCACTTCCCACTATTTTCCAAAGCTTTCTGGGAAAGGTCATTGAGAATAAATTACTGTCTTCATCCGGCTCGGAGGCACAGAGGGTATGGGGCGGCCTCTTTATCAAGAACCGCTGAGCCAGGACCTGAAATGCACTCTCCTCGATGATAGCCCACAAGTCCGAGTCCCCCTGACCTGTGTCCTCACACAGAGGACGGCTGGAAGGGGTCTCTGAATCAGCTGATACGTCATGAGGGGAAGCGTCCGGGATTTCTGAAGAAGCGACCGGGATTTCCGACCGTGCCTCTGCCATTTCCTGTAAAGTGAACACTTCACACTACCTGCACATACCCCGCATCGGAACCGGCTCTGTGCTCTGCAGCTCCCAGTGGCGCTTCGTGAGTCCTGCAAACCGGAGTAAGCAATGGCATCACAAAGGTCAGTCTGAGAGCTGTGACGTCACAGAATGGCTTTGGGCTCCTAGTGATCCCAGAACAGCATTATGCCCAAAACTGTCCTGTCCTACGCAGAAATGCTCCCCGTGAAGCGAAAGATTACCAACTGAAGATTTCAAAATCTCATTCCTAAAGACACTTCCTTTTTTTCCATTTTTTTTTTTTTTTTTTTTTTTTTTTTTTTTTTTTTTTGAGACAGAGTTTCTCTGTGGCTTTGGAGCTGTCCTGGAACTAGCTCTTGTAGACCAGGCTGGCCTCGAACTCACAGAGATCCATCTGCCTCTGCCTCCCGAGTGCTGGGATTAAAGGCGTGGGCCACCACCGCCCGGCTTTTCCTTCTTTTTTAATTATACTTTTTATTATTTCAAACAATTTGAAATTTAAATATATTTTGATCATATCCTTCCCCTCCGCACCTGTCCAGATCCCCTTCCTCCCTACCCAGCCAACTTTAAGTTCTTTCTCAAAAACCCAGTACAACAACAAAAATCCCCAAAGCCAAGAAAACAAAACACTACCCCCCCCCAAAAAAATAAATAAATAAAAACAAAAACAAACCACCAAACTATAACCAAATTAAAGTGTAGGAAAAAAAAAAAACCTGTGAAGCCCATTATATGTTGGTCAGCTACTCCTGAACACGAGGCCGACCTGGAGTGGTTGATGGCCCCACTGACACTCCTTTGGAGAAAGCCAGATTTTTCTTCTCCATCGGATACAAAGGACAATTTCATTGTTAACCCACCTCTTCCTCGCCCACCCAGAACTCTGAAGCTCTGCGCCATCTCTCCAGCCCTGGCAGACTTACATTTTTATATAGAATATTTTTCCAGCCCTTCATTCTTAGATATAATATTTTATATATGTACATACATTTATATAGTGGTATATCATATATATAGTGATAAATGGCTGTACATATATATATATATACATATATGTTTAATTATATTTGCAAAAACAAGAAAAACACTAGCATTACAAGCCAAAATGAATGACCTGTAAATCGGATTGAATAAGCTATGGTACAACTGGGAGATTTAAACCATCTGAATCTTCACTGCGAGTGATGTTGAAACAATTTGATGTCCAAAATGATTGAACATTGGGGGGGAGGGAGAGGACAGAAAACGTAGGCACAGGTTTGCTTGCTTCACGCAACCTCACGGAAGCTGCATCACTGACCCCAGCGTGAACGGTGAGACTAGAAGGTTCTACGCACTGGAAACATCCAAATGACCTTCATTTTCGTGACGGTTCTCTTTCAGATCTAACACCCAAGCTACGGGCCATGAAAGGAAAAGTTGATAAACTGGACTTCGTCTATGCAAAAGTCATAGCCAAGAGAAGGACAAGACAAGCCAGGGACTAGAGGGAAGAATTTGTAAAGAGACGTGCATGATAAAAGATGCATTAAAAACTCCTAAAATTCAACAATGAGGAAAAAAAAAGTCCAATTTAAAAATAATTCGCAAACGAACGTGGACACTTCACCGTGAACAAAGACAACAAAGGAGAATATAAAAAGATGACATCATATTTCATCTGGGAAATGGACATTAAAACAGCATGAGGTACTGCTACAGGCTGAGTGCCGTGGCCCCAGTCCAGAGCATCGGCAACAGCCAAAGGATGACGCTCATGGCGCCTCATGTGACTTTCTTAGAGATCAGTGAGGACAGGGAGGCTAACGGGGTGCCTCGGCCTCTTCCCATGAACTATGATGGTGAGTCTTGAAACAACCGGGATGCTCACCCACTGCTGGTGAGTATTCAAAGCATTGTAGCCGCCTCACGAGAGAGTTGGACAGTCTCTTACACCAACGCTAGATGGTACTCTTATTGAACAGAGTTGCAAATCCCCAGGAGTTGAAAACTGATATCCACACAAAAGCTTGCTCAAGGATGTTTTGGGTAGCCTTTCCTCAAAACTGCCAAAATTTGACAGCAACCAAGATATCTCTACGTGAGTGAGAGGGTTTGGCATTCTGAATGTTTTTGAAATGTCAAAATGTGGAAATGGTGTGAAGATGGGTGGTTTTAGAGCTGTGAAGTAGGGAACACACAGAGGCAGAACAGCGTGGTGAAAACATCCTGGGTGGTACCCGGATAGTGGATGAGCAACATTGTATATCTCTCTAAAGCAATTAGATGTACGAATCCAAGGCGTACCTAAGGAGACCATCCTTGGTGGTAATCATTAGACACGTTTTTTTGTTTGTTTGTTTGTTTGTTTGTTGTTTTTTTAAACAGGGTTTCTCCGTAGCTTTGGAGCCTGTCCTGGAACTAGCTCTTGTAGACCAGGCCGGCCGGGAACTCACAGAGATCCGCCTGCCTCTGCCTCCCTAGTGCTGGCATTAAAGGCCTGGGCCACCACCACCCGGCTAGCCACATATTTTTTTCATCAGCTATTAGAAATGCAGATATCCAGTAAAGGATAACGAAGGGGAGGTTATGTGCTCAGAGACAGAAGTAGAAGAGAGACACCCGCACCTTCCTGTGCATTGAATTAAGAGTGTGAAATTGCTTTAGAAATCTTTTTTTTAACAAAGCATAAAGTATGTATGATTGGGCCTTTTATAATAATTCGAAACAAACACTAGCAATTAGTTGTACCTTAATGGGAAGTATAAAATTTGCCTAGATGTAATGTTCTACTCTTTGTCCAGTATTAAGAGGAAGCCAGAAACGCATGTTATACGGATGTTTATGGGAGAATCAGATCAATATGACCACTCTTCTTCTTCCCCAGTTTCGTGGAGTTTTTATGTGTGAGAGCAAACTCAAACCATGGGTAACAAAGAGAGCTAATAAAAATTCATCTAGGGATGAGTAACGTGTGTAAAATGCCACCCCCCCAAAAAAGCCTTTCCTTTCCAAAGGTAACCAGAAATATGAGATCCATACATTGATGTCAGAGGCAAAGCAAAGGGGGAAATGTCATATAGAGAAACTGAAAGAATCTGATAGAAGAAAATTTACCAAGAATTCAAGATGAAGTGACTTCAGTACAAGTGTACTGTTAAACAGCAGTAGCTATAGGCATTTTTACAATCCTTATTTAAAGTATGTTCCATTGCTAAGTCTACCTTTACTCTTTATTCCCTCTAAGGAGAAATATCTTTTTTCATCGTGTCCTTTGTGTTTAAGGAAAAAAAAAAAAAAACCTTTAAAAAGTAAATACTTAGCTTTGGAAAAAAACCTACAAAATTGCTAACAGGCAAGCAGCAGGAAGTTTCATTTCAATTCAGATAAACTTCAAAGTGATATGGGGTTCTGAGGACCACTGTCTAGCCCAAAACCAAATCAAGCTGAAGGTCATATATAAACAAATGTGTTTATGTCTTTTTTTTCCTCTACACATCAAGTTTCTCTTTTTCACCTAACAGGATGAAACATAGTATTTTAAACATATCTGTTTAGAATGAAAGAGAGAGAGAGAGAGAGAGAGAGAGAGGGAGGGGAGAGAGAGAGAGAGAGAGAGAGAGAGAGAGAGAGAGAGAGAGAGAGAGAGAGAGAGAAACAGCCAAGTTTTCCTTCTCAAGTGTGAAGTTACAAAGATTAATATTAAATCTAGACCTATGGATCTGGGGACACCTTTAGGCCCATGTTCTAACCTAAATCTCATTTAAAGAACCATCTTTAATAAGCTTTGCTTGAGTCAGTCTCCATGAATGCTCACCTCCATTACTACATGTGTAATCTCTGCCCACAGACTGCCAGGAACTAAGGGCTCCTCTCCTGAATGAGGGTCTTGCCTGGGTACAAAGACGTGTGCTCTGAAGTGGTTATAAAACCGACTACTTAAAATGGCGTGTTTGAGTCACAGAGAGTTTAATGCTTCTGTAGAAATAAGTCAAAAGGCATATGAAATTCTCTTGATAAAATATCACAGAGTTACACAAGGAAGGAGACAAAATAAAATAAATTCCCCTAATGTATCGCAAATACCAAGCATTACACGCTACCTACAAGCCATATGTTTTTTCCATCTGTTCTGCTATCATCAACTAAATTTATAGTATTTGGGCTATCAGAAGGATTGTCAAATACGAGCTGGGCATGAATTTAAACCTAGGTGTTACTGTTGGGTTTTCTCTTTTCTTTTCCTTTCTTTTTTAAAGAAGCTACCCACTTCTACGCCCACGCTACCACTGATGGCATTTAAGGAGTTTGGATAAAGAGTCTCCCAGCATCTCTGAGGACTGGAATCAGCCATCAGGAGGTTTAGACTGGCCATCACTACCTGATCCATCTCCTGCTGTTTCAACATCTTGAGTGAGGGCTGCTTAAAGAGATATCAGAATTTCTAAAGGTAGATGAGATCCTTTTAAGGGCTAAAGGACTGGCCTTATGGCTTTTGATTGGGAAATTCTGCTGTTTCGTTAGCCGGAATGGATGATGATGTCCCATGACCTTGTAATTGCTTCTACCCTCCTGTTCTGCAAAGGTGGAGACTGTCACTCCCTTAGACTATGTGAGAATGCGTTAATCCGGGAATTAGCCAGAAAAACTAGTTCTACTATTTTGGCCAAATTTAAGCAAACCTCTATTAAAATATTAAATACTGACCAACATAGAATTTGGTCAGGACCATCACCTGGAAATTTTTCAGGTAAGTGGCTCCAAGATACGTTGACGGGACTTAAGGGCAAAACCAATGGGCCACAATACTCCCCCATGAGACTTTGGTGTTATCTTTTAAGAACTACAACTCCCAGAATCCCAGGAAGTTTCCTGGTCCTTGAGCAGGTGTTATCTTTCAAGAAGTACAATTTTCAGAATTTTAGGAAATTACCTGGTCTTTGGGCAGGTGGGACTTACCGGTTAACTTCGGGTCTTACAAAAGGTGACAAAAAGCCATCCAAGACTCTGTTGCATCATCTGAGACTGAGTGGGAGTTCCGAGTGACATGTCTGTTGTGGAATATTTGTACACTGTGTGAAAAATGTATTTGCTGTGATCGGTGTATAAAAAGCTGAATGGCCAATAATGAGGCAGGAGGTATAGGCAGAATTTCTGGGAAGAGATAGGGAGAGGAGGAGGATTCTAGGCATGCAGAAGTCAGGAGATATGGAGAGGAAACAGGAGGCACAAGATGGAAGAGAGGTACCACTGCGTGATAGAATATAGGTTAATATAAATCGGTTAATGTAAGTTATAAGAGCTAGTTAGGAACAAACCTCAGCTATAGGCCAAGATTTTGTAATTTATAAGAAGCCTTCATGTCATTATTTAGAAGCCGACTGTGGGACAGAGAAAGACTCACTACACATGACACTCAAGGTGGAGGCAGGCTCGAAGATGCAGACATAGGGCCTGAGAAAGCTAAGAAAGTTCTAGACTAGGAGCCGGATGTGGATTTCTATTTCTGCAGTCTCTCAGGTGAACCGGTGCTTGGCAGCATGGAGAAACAGCTCCTGGCCACTGCCTGCTGCTTGGAGCTACCTGCCGGTGCCATGTACTAGTGCCAGGTGCTAAGCTGAGCCATGTGATGGCTAACGTAGCAGTTTTAGATTTGTTTCACGTGGTCAGAGAATGCTACAGTCACTTAGTAAAGCTAGATCCAGTATCTAGGATACTAAAAGGTACAGTATGTTTAAAAATGTGCTTAGATGCCGAAGGAAGAAAAGTGAGATAAGCAGTAATAGAAAAAAAAACTAGTTTAAAAATAATAAAGTCTTTAAAGAGAGAGTAAAGTAATATTAAAAAGCCATGTAAGGATGGGAAATATGTAGGGTTTCTGGATCCTACATGGTGCTTTGTTGACTTTGAGTTTTTAAATGCTAATGAGAAAATGTAACAACTGCGGGGAGCTGCTGGGTTATGGAAATTGCTAAATGAAACCAACCTATATATTTTAAGAATGTCTTAACTTCAAAATGAAAGTCTGAAAATGTGTTGGGGGGGAGATTATGCTTCTATTTCTACAGGAAACAGAGAGTTATAGTTCTCTTCAAAATTAATAGACACCAGATTTGATTGGGGGGAGACCTCCTGAGGATCTTGGCTGCAGACATTAAAAAGAAAAAAAGACTCCAAGTGACATATTTTCTAATCTCTTGACATGGGACCAGCTCTGAGATTGGATGAGACAGGATAAATCTTGTTGAGTACAGAGTCCTCATGACTTATTGTTCCACATCATCCTTTCATATGGCATGGGTACTTCTATTATAATTTTGTTATACAGTCTAAAAAATTTCAAGGTAACTAGCTGAGATGGTCCAGCCTCACAGACTACTCTCCCCAGGACTTCAGATAAGCCCTGCACTTCTCCATCACACAGAGAATAGACAACACATGATACAGCAAGCTCTCCCAGGTCTTTACCATGATCCCAGTTGTCTCAGGGTCCCCTAAAGGTGCCATATCCCCCAGACAACAAGAAGTAGTTTAGAGAACATGGCACCCACATTCCCAAGAGATGGGGTAGCTGGTTTATTGTCATTTTAGGGTTATGGATGTTTGTCATTATTTAGGGGGGGTTGGTTACAAATTGTTATTGGTCATGGCCAGGGAGGAACTTAAGCAATGAAAATTAGATTCAGGGATATCATTTTGAAAAGAAAAAGGGAAGATATAGAAATGATAGGCTAAAATGGTAGATTGTTGAATCTATTTCCAAAATAAAAAGGAACTACTAGTCTCAAATATTTTACATTGGTATGGGTTTTTGTATATTGACACAAATTTGATTATTTTTGTTATACCATATTGTGTATTTCTATTTTTGTTTTAGGTATTACCCCTATGAAGCTCGTTTAGCAAAGTAATGTATTTAAGATAATTAGGAAATACAGGTTAGTTATTGAACAATCAAACTTATAGTCATGGTAGGTATGTTTTCAGGGTCATACAGAGATATATTTTAGATGGACTGATGGTCTTTAAAGACTTCAGAGACCTATAAAATATGGCACTTAAGATGTTTTAATAGGACCTTTCATGATAGTGAGATACATCTGTTCCTGGCAGCATCAATTTACTTAACAAAAAGATAATGGGCATTGAAGAACATCCATATGGAATTTGCTTTTATTGTGAAAAGTTACCCACTAGACAAGGAACTGTCTTTGTCTCAACTGCTGACAGTATGCTGTCCTAATTGGACAAGCAAGACACAACAGGAAGAGACTGCCAAAATTTACCAAGACAAGGTAAGATAGTCCTTCAAATTCCTGCTTTGCAAAAAAGTCTGTCAACTATTCTAAGTCTATAGGGCAAAGATGAATGCCCCAACATTGCAGAGGAATCTTGGGTGACTGCCCAGGCTGTCAGCTGTTTCTGTCATTTCTACAGTTTTGGAAGTTGCTTGCTCTGTACTTTCTGTTTATTTAGGTAATATTATATCCTTCTTGTGTCTCTGATGGAGCTGAAGAAGAGATAGTTACAGTTTTTTTTTCTTACCAAATTCAAAACAGAAGCCTACATAAGAGATGTAAAGTTTATAAGGTTGAGAAACATAAAAGCTTAAATTGTTTATCTAAGAAGGTGTTTTGAGGTCTAAAAAGATACTTTGAAGATG
This sequence comes from Arvicola amphibius, assembly GCF_903992535.2. Taxonomy (NCBI): domain Eukaryota; kingdom Metazoa; phylum Chordata; class Mammalia; order Rodentia; family Cricetidae; genus Arvicola; species Arvicola amphibius. The sequence continues at coordinate 30,233,222 of NC_052064.1, forward strand.
GTAATACAAGTTATAATAAAAAGTGGTTTAGGTATAAAACTTTGGACTCACTAAGGTAGAATAAATAATACAGTGCTTTCTCCAAGTTTGCCAAATACAAATGACTGGACACTGTGAATGCAATTCTTGCCTGATAATTATTTTTGCTGTATACAGTCTTATTATGTTAAAGTTAAACCCTTTCTTTTTTATTTAGACAAAAAGGTGAAAACGTTGTGGGTTATTTGTACACTGTGTGAAGATGTATTTGCTGTGATTGGTGTAATAAAAAGTTGACTAACCAATAATAGATAGGAAGAGGTATAGGTAGGATTTCCAGAGAGAGAAAGGAAGAGGAGGAGGAATCTATGGGTGTAGGAGGAGCCAGGAGACATGAGGAGGAGGAAACATAAGTTACTTGATGGAAGAGAAGGAACACCACCATGAGATAGAACATAGATGAACATAAATGGGCTAATTTAAGTTATGAGAGCTTGTTAAGAACGAGCCTAAGCTGTAGGCTGAGATTTTATAATTAATAAAAAGTCTGCATGTCATTATTTGGGAGCTGGCTGGCAGGATAGAAAAAGACTTATTATATGTATCTGTGTTGTGAGGGACCCATACACAGTCTACACGGCAATGAACTTTAGGGGCCAGAGGAACTGAGAATAACCAAATAAGCAAGACAGCGAAGTCCTCCATTGTGTAAGCACATGGGACTGAATTGCATGGACACATGAGCTTTGGAAATAGATCTGAGCTCCTGGAGAAGGATCGCAAATGATGCCGAGTTTTCTCCACCCTCTGTGCCCTGAGTATAAGGCTAAGCTCTATCTGAACTCCTCACCCACAGAACCACCAACGTGCTGAAGGCTCGGTGTATAAAATGACTGAATATGATGATTCTTACCATCATGGTAACTAATCTGCTGGATTTCAGATTTCAAATGGTTTTTTAAATGTAAGTGAAGCAAGCCATCTATGCCGTTCAGGTTTCTAATACTAATCTCATAGAGAATATCTGAAACTCAGACTGCTCGTATTCAGGCATCTGCACTGGCCTGTCCTTGGGGTCCTGACAGGCTATGTCCTCAGCTGTAGCCATTAAGAGCACCTCCTGTGCACATTCACTACGTTCTCTTTTAATAGGTGGGCCTAACTCATAGCCCATCTCTCTCTGTCTCTTTCTCTCTTCTCTTCTGCCACTCCTGTCCCCTCTCCCCTCCCCACTTTTGCCATGCCCTTTTCCCTAACCCTAACCCAAGCCCAAACCCAGTTTCAATGCATCTAATGCCCACATCTAACCACAGCAGGTACACACAGGCACACAGAGAACATGCACCCCTTCTCTCTCTCTCTCTCTCTCTCTCTCTCTCTCTCTCTCTCTCTCTCTCTCTCTCTCACACACACACACACACACACACACACACCCTCACACAAGGCACACAGAGAAACATCCCCTCACACATACACACACACACACAGAGACACTCCACACATACACATGTACACACACACGCATACAGAGATACACCACACACACATGCACAAAGTCACACACACACACGCATGTGCATATAATTAAGATTAAATAAGATAAAAAATTTAAAGTCAGGCATGATGGGGCACATTTGTAACCCAAGTGCTGAGGATACAAAGGCAGGTAGACCAATGGAGCTCACTGGCAAGCCAGCCTAGCCTCGTTACCAGTTCCAGGCCAGCAAGGTGCCCTGTCTCTAAAGTCAGGGTGGATGATGATGTCTGAGAATGTATGAGGCTGTCCTCTGACCTCCAGACACACGTGTACATGTACACCACATGCACCCTCACACACATACGCACACAAATGCGTATGAACACACGCAAGAATAAATGGTTAAAAACTAAGGGTCTCTCAGGCGGGCCACCTTGGGTAATTAGGTTCTCCTGTGTACCTCCTAGTCTCCTCTAGTAACACCTGAAAAGCTGGATACCTCGAAAGGGCAGCCTGGGATGAAATGCTGTGTGGATGTCTTCTCCCAAGAGATATGTATCTATATTTATTTCTATGCCTTCGTGACGTGTAGATAATCTCCCATCATGCTTTAGTCTATAGATATTTCATCAAAACTTGCCCTCAGAACAAATGACACACGTGTGTAAGTGTATGTATGTAACTGTGTGTGTGAATGTGTGTAAATGTGTGTGTATGTGTGTATAATTGTGTGTAACTGTGTGAGTGTGTAAGTGTGTGAGAGTGTATGTAAGTGTGAAAGTGTGTAAGCAGTATAAGTGTGTAAGCATAAGTGTGCATGAGTGTGTGTGAGTGTGTAAGTGTGTGAGTGCATGTGCGTGTAAGTGTGAGTGTGTGAGTGTGTAACTGTGTGTGAGTGTGTGTGAGTGTGTCTATGAGTATGTATAGGTGTGTACATGTATAAGTGTGAGTGTGGGTGGGTGTGTAAGTGTGTAATGTGTAAGTGTGTGTGTAATGTGCATATACTTGTATATATGAAAAATTACATACTATATAGTGAGAGTTTAGCAAATAAAACAATGTCATGAGAGATCATGTGTGTGTAGTGAGTTGTCCTGTTCATTTCCCTTAAGAAATCAGTGCTCTTAGATGCTATCGGGATTCCTTGGTTCTTGAACTGTTAAATTTCTTCCTACTATAATTCTCACAGAAGGAAATGTTTCTTATCAAATAATGGGTGTCTGATAACCTAGGGCATAAGAGTACATTCTACCTCTTACTCTGTCTAAAACCACTCTACATTTCTTTAATGGATTTACAGTCACCTTTGAACATACTAGAGACAGTAGGTGTGTGTGAGTGTGTGTGTGTGTGTGTGTGTGTGTGTGTCTGTGTGTGTCTGTGTGTGCGTGCATGCATAGTTTTTATAGCATTCTTGTCTAAGGGCTTTGTGTATGTATGTGTGCATATACGTATGCACACATATCTTAAAAGAAGTCTTAAGTCTCCCTTCTTGATATAAACCACGGATAAGCATGGTTTGGCTAAATTATCCCTGCCAGGTTTATTATCTATCCCTTTCCCCCCGCTGTTAGCATGTGTAATTGTATGGTTTTAAGAACTTTAGTGACTCACCATAAAGCAAGCTGGAAAAAAATAAAGGACAGATGTGTTTCTATGTATTTTTTGAGGGTTGCTAGGATGGGAACCCTTTCATGTGATTTCAGAATCTCATCTCAGAGGTAGCTCTGGCCTCCGTAGAGGACCTCTCCCTCAGCCCGAACCCCTCAACCCCCAGGAGGGTGGAATACCACCCATGCTGGAGTAAACAGCAGCAGAATGCCCCCATCAGCGGGAGGGAGAGCTGATTCTGGCAGTGTCTTCCAGGAAGGTTAAAGGAAGGGAAACCCTCCCGTGCACAAAAGCTGCAGTGAAATGCTTCTGCTCTTCAAAGCATGAATAAGAGGAGCCGGCCTCACAGACAATGTGTGGTGGAAGATCATAAACAGGACGATGGCTGTCCATCAGCTTTTACACTCCTGGTCCGGATCCTTTAACTGCATAGAAACATTGACCCCGTGGTTAACATAACAAAGAGTAGATAGGAGCCCAAAATCTTAATGAGAGGTCGAACTGGCAGGAAAGAGTTTAAGTTTTATAGTTTCCAGGTCAAACAAGACATCAACAAAAGTCCAAATCATCTCTGTCTCTCTCTCTCTCTCTCTCTCTTTCTCTCTCTCTCTCTCTCTCTCTCCCTCTCCCTCTTCCTCCCTCCCTCCCTCCCTCTCTGTCTGTCTCTCCTCTCTTTCTCTCTCTTCCTCTCTTATCTCCCCCTCTCTCCTCTCTCTCCCATCTCCCTCCATTTCTTCTTTCTCTCTTTCCCCTCTCTTTCTCTCCTTCCTCTCTTTTCTTCCTCTCTCTCCCATCTCCCTCCATCTCCTTTCTCTCTTTCCCTCCTTCTCTCTCTCTGTCTCTCTGTCTCTCTGTGTGTGTGTGTGTCTCTCTCTCTTCCTCTTCTTCCCTCCTCTCTCTTGTGAAGCAGTCTCTCTACATAACACAGGCTGCCCTAGAACTAATGATGCCCTGAGTAGCTGTGGTGGGGCATGCACACAGGAGGCAGAAGCAGGTGAATCTCTGTGAGTTCAAGGCCAGCTTGGGCAATGGGGTGAGTTCCAGGATAGGCTCCACAAAGTTACAAAGAGAAACCCTGTCTCAAAGAAAAGAAAGAAAAAAGGAAAGAAAGAAAGAAGGGAAGAAAGAAAGAAGGGAAGAAAGAAAGGAAGGAAGGAAGGAAGGAAGGAAGGAAAGAAAGAAAGAAGGAAAGAAAGAAGGAAGGAAGGAAGGAAAGAAAGAAAGAAAGAAAGAAAGAAAGAAAGAAAGAAAGAAAGAAAGAAAGAGAAAAGAAAAACGAAATAAAAGGAAAAAAAACTTCTGTCATGTCCTCCTTTAATAAATCTCAGGAAACTCAGTGTTGGTAAGAGTAGCAATAGAAATGGTTTTGGGGAAAGGTCTTTACTCTTTGATGAATGTATCTTTGTAATGAGCGTGTGTAACTTGCTACTTGTTATCTAATGGGATATCACTCCAAGTAGGCAGGGAGCATATTGCTCCCCATTTAAGGATAAAGGGATTTCTTTTCCATCCTTCTGAATTTTGGTCCTTCTGTGATTCTGCTCTTAGCTGCATTAACATCTCATCTTTCATTTGTAACTTGGAGATGACGTTGAGCTCCGTGTGAAACCACTGGGAGACTCCTTTCAAACCAGAGCCTACATCCCACCCCACTGGGGAGAAAACGAAAGAAACTATGGGTCCAGTCTCTGACATCACCTAGGGTTGGTTTCCTGGGGCGTATGCAAGGCCCTCCCTGAAGAAATGTGGGTAGTGGGTAGCGTATCCTCTGATGAAAGGCAAGCCATCTGTGTTGGAACTGAGTGAGACAGCAGCTAGCATCCCCGAGGGACGTGCTGGCATAGACAGGGTTATTCATATCCCGAAAGCTCTAGAAAGGATGTGGACTTGACTGACAGCTTCCAAGTCAGCGGGGAGGAAAGGAAAGGAGCGATCCTCACTAGAAAAAGCGGAGTGTGGATGAGCAAGAGAAAGCCACGGACAGCTTAGGCACGGAGCCAGCCTAGAAGAAGCGCAGAGTTGCAGATTCTGTCCCTCGCCGTTGGAGGGTCAGGGAAAGGGAAGCTGATCTTTGGGAAACCCTGTTGTCTCATTTCAAACACCTGCTTATCCACCTCCAAAGGCTGCTGGACAACCCAGTGAAATTACAGATGGGAAAAGAATCTCTGTAAGACCCCGTGCTAACAGTGTGAGCCGCTGTCTTATGATCCTCTTTCATTACAAAGGCAACGGGTGCATCTAATAAAAAAAGGTGAATAACGCAGAACTATCTCAGGGAGTAGCTGATTTGTACCTTCTCATCGTACTCCAGCCCTGGGGGGGTGGGGGATGGTGATGGAGAACCAGCTGCAACTTGGTCTCTGTGGGTTCATTACTTTCTCCTGTTCCTGTACGGCATAGATGGTTTATGTAATACAGATGCTCTGAACTGGCTGTTTGAGTCAGATAGTCGGTCATTTCTGCTTACTGTATCCTCTGTATTGACTGCAAAATGTTCATTTCTGTTAACTGGTGAGAAATCCTACACCTACTGATGGATACAGTTACCTGCCTGTAATTCAAAACCCCATTGAGTGTATACATCAAGTGCTAAACCATAATTCAGAATACCATTGAGTGTATACATCAAACGCTAAAATGGGCTTTTTCCCCATCTCCTCTTTTCAATTCTTTTGAGATTATTATATAGCAACACCATTTTCCTCCTTCCCTTTCCTCCGTCTAAGCTCTCTCATTTATCTCCAGCTTGTCCTCTTTTATGCTCATGGCCTCTTTTTCTTTCCTTGTTGCTGTTGTTGTTGTTGTTGTGTGTGTATAAACACATAAGTGCCGTCTTCTCAGCCTGTAGAAAGACTCATATGACCGTTTGGTATTGGATACCTGATGGGTGAGCTCTTCCCTGAGGGAAACTATTTCTGCCACTCCCAGTATTTCTTAATTGCCGTAGTTTTTTTTTGCATAGAGTTAAGAAGTCATGAGCTTGCACCCATCCATGTCGGGATGTCTATGGATGTTACCCTGTTTTAGGTCATGTTCAGTCAGCCGTGTTGGTGAGAAGATCATGGGTGTCTGTCTATTCTCTGGCCTTTCTAGGAGACACAGCCTTACAGCAAATTGACTGCTTTTGACTCTTACAATCTCCTCACCCTCACAGTGATCCCCAAGCCTTCGGAACAAGAAATATGTTATAGATATATCAGTTTTTTTGGAGGAGGCCACTTGTTTGGTTCCTGGCTGCCCAGCTAGCTTAGACCCCAAATAAGCACACAGAAACTGTATTATTTAAAAACACTGCTTAGACTATTAGCTCTAACTTATTATCAGCTAGCTCTTACATTATATATAATTTAACCCATCTCCATCAGTCTGTGTATTGCCACATGGCAGTGGCTTACCGGCAAAGTTTCAGCATATTTGACTCTGGCGGCAGCTCCCTGGCATCTCTGTGACTCTGCCTTCCTCCTCCCATGCTATAGGCCAAGCCAATTCTTTATTCATTAACTAATAAAAGCAACACATAAACAGAAGGACCTCCTACACCACAGCTTGGACTGGGTTGTGTTTTGATCAGTTATAGTTTTCTGTGATGGTCTCTGTCTGTTTGTTGCAAAGAGAAGTTTCTGTGAGACAGAGGGTAAAATGAGCATTTTATGAAGGAATTAAAGAGAAAGCCCTAAAAGCAGAGCTGCTAATGAGAACACAGTCAGATTCTAAATTGCTAGCTACTGTCATATTTTCCTCTAAATCTTTAAGCCAATCTGTTATTAAAAAGAAAAGTATGCACGAGAATGTCCACTTTTCATAACATTTATTATATTTTGTATTTTTAATTCAATGTCTTTGAGATAATAGTGGGTTTGCATAGCCTCATGAAATTATGCTCAAAGATTCCTTGTATCCTTTATTCAGGTGTCCCCAGCTTCTAACAAACTGTAAGTATTATACTGTAAACCTGCAGAACAATTTCCGATCCAGAAGGATAGCACTCACATAATCAGGACACAGGGCACTTTTTCGCAAGGACATTTCAATTGCCCTTCATGGCTCCACCTATGTCCTCCTACCCTCGATGCCCTTCTCAACACCTGCAAACAGCCAATCATGTCTATACTTCTGTAATTCCACCAATGAAATGTGAATAGACCACTACAACACCCCGTTTCATGAGCTTCCCTTCTTTCTCCCAGCATTATGTCCTTGACAGCTATCCAAATTGCTACATCACTAATGGTAGTAACACAGTAGTAATTTTCCACTGCTGAAAGGTATTCCATGGTATAGGCATACCATTAGCATTGAATTGTTTCTACTTTGTGACTATTGTTAAAAAAAAAAAACACAGAACTATGTAACGTAAGTGTCATAAGAGCCTAAATCTTTGCCTTGCCTTAATTCTTTATTAATCTTGTAGGGGGAAACATTGTTTTTTGTTTATTTTGCTATTATTCTTTCATACATTACATCCCGATCCCAACCACAGTTTCCCCTCTATCTCTCTCCCACCTTCCCAGTCTCTCTCCCCATCCCTTCTTCCCTCTCCCCCAGATCCAAGCCCCCTCCATCTCCCTTCACAGAAGAGTAGGCCTCCCAGTGATATCAATTTAACTCAGCATAATATGCTGCAACATGACCAGGCACATACCATCCCATCAAGACTGGAAGACAGCACCCAGCAGGAGGAAAAGGGTCCCATAAGTAAGCAGAGGAGTCAGAGACCACCCCTTGCTCCCACTGTTAAATATTTCACAAGAACACCAAGATGCTGGATACTATGGGCCTGTAGGCTGAAGATGGATGCCCCAACAGTACAGAGGAAATTTGGGTAACTGTCCAGGCAGCAAGATGTCTCTATCATTTCTAGAGTTTGGAAGTTGCTTACTTAGGTAATATTATATCCTTCTGGAGTCTTTGATGGAGTTGAAGAATGGTTAGTTATAGTTATAGCTTTCCTTTGTTATGATAAAAGATAAAATAGATATAAATATTGTGACTGTAATTCTTGCTTGATAACTTTGTTATATGTAATTTTACTATGTTAAAGCCTTCCTTTTTGTTTAAACAGAAAAAGGGGAAATGGTATAGGATGTTCTCCCTTCTATGTGTTGCTTTCATTGGTCAAATAAAGAAACTGCCTTGGCCTTTTGATAGGGCAGAACTTAGGCAGGGAAGACAAACCTGGATGCTGGGAGGACGCCATGGATCTCCTCTCTGAGACTAATGTTGGTTAGACTCATGCCAGTAAGCCACAGTCAAGTGGCAATACAGATTATTAGAAATGGGTTAGATCAATATGTTAGAGTTAGTCAATAAGAGGCTGGAGATGATGGGCCAGGCAGTGTTTTGGTTAATACAATTCTGTTGTGGTTATTTCAGGCATAAGCTAGCCAGTTGGTGGGACACGGCCCGCTCCCCTTACAATACATATTTGAGCAATTGTCCTCGTGATAGGATGGATCATCCTTTGAGTATATGCCTATGCCTTGTATAGCTGGGTCTTGAAGTAGAACAATTCCCAATTTTCTGGGAAACTGTCATGCTGATTTCCAAAATGTCTGTACAAGTTTGCACCCCACCAGCAGTGGAAGCGTGTTCCCCTTAATCCACATCCTCTCCAGCATGAACTGTCACTTCTGTTTTTGATCTTAACCGTTCTGATGGAATGTAAGATGGAATCTCAAAGTCGTTTTGATTTGTATTCTCCTGATGTTTAAGGATGCAGAACATTCCTTTTAGTGTTTCTTAGACATTTGGATTTCCTCTGTTGAGAATTCTGCTGAAATCTGTACCCCATTTTTAACTGGATTTGTTTAGTTTGCTGATGTCTAGTTTCTCGGGTTCTTTACATATTTTGGATACTAGCCCTCTGTCTGATGTGGAGTTGATGAAAATATTTGCTCATTCTGTAGGCTGCTGTTTTGTCCTATTGACGGACATTTGCCTTACAGAAGTTTTTCAGTTTCATGAGGTCCCATTAATTGTTGATCTGAATGCCTGTGCTCTTGGTATTCTTTTCTGGAAGTTGTCTCTTGTGCCAAGGTGTTCCAGGCTAATGCTCACTTTCTCTTCTATCAGGTTCAGTGTACAGTGTATCTGGTTTGATGTTGATGTCTTTGCTCCACTTGTCCCTGAGTTTTGTGCAGAATGATAGATATGGATCTAACATCCAGTTAAACCAGCACTATTTGCTGACAGTGCTTTCTTTTCTTCATTGTATAAATTTGGCTTCTTTATAAAAACAATCAAGTGTCAATAGGTGTATGGATTTATGTCTGGGTCTTCTGAGTCCATGGATCAACATGTCTGTTTTTATGCCAGTGCCGTGCAGTTTTTTTATTGCTAACAGCTCTGTAGCACAATTTGAAATCAGGAATGGTGATATCTCCAGAAGATCTTTTATCGTATAGGATTGTGTTAGCTGTTCTGTTTTGGTCGCTGCTCTTGGTTATCCATATGAAGTTGAGTATTATTCTTTCAAGGTCTGTAAAGAACTGTGTTGGAATTTTGATGAAGATTTCACTGAATCTGTAGATTGCTTCGGGTAAAATGGTCGTTTTTACAATGTTAATCCCACTCAACCATGAGCATGGGAGATATTTCTACCTTTCTATCTTCTTCAATTTTCTTCTTCAAAGACTTAAAGTTTTTTATTACACAGGTCTTTCACTTGCCTGGTTAGAGTTACCCTGGGGCATTTTATGTTATCCGTGGCTATTGTGAAGGGTGTTGTTGCCCTGATTTCTTTCTCTGCTTTCTCTGCTTGCTTGTTGTTTGTGTATAGGAGGCCTACTGAGTTAATCTTGTATCCAGCCACTTTGCTGAAGGTGTTTATCAGCTGTAGGAGTACTCTGGTAGAATTTGGAATATGCTTTTATATTGTTACAATGCTCTGTATCTTAGAGATGATATTTCTTTATTTCTGACACACTGCAAGTTTGAGCAGATGGTGAAATCTATCGTATGCTTTTCTTGTGTCAACAATGTGCTTATAAACTTTATCTTCTGTGACCTGTTAATGTGGTGGATTGCATTGCCTAATTTTCTGTGTTGGATGGACTTGACATAAATGGAATAGACCTGACTTGGTCATATCACATAATATTTTTTATACATCACTGGCTTGGTTTGCTAAAGTTCTGTCAGAGAGTTTGTTTTTATGTTCAACAGAAATATTAGTCTATGCTTTTCTTTTTGTTGTATTCCTTTATATGGTTTTGAAATCAGAGTAATTATGGCTTCATAAAAATAAAATGGGAAGTACACTTTCATAAAATTTGCTGTTTTCTAGAATTTCTGATTTATATTTGATATTCAAAATTGAATTTATTCAAGATGTTCTTAAGATAATAAATGACCATACATTCCCATGTGTGATATATAACATTTAATTCAATAATTTTGCAATGTCTATATTTAAATAGAACATCAGTTTGTCTTTATTCATGGACCAATATTTAATGTGTACTTCAAGTATGCCCCAAAACTCACTTGGGTCTCCTTACATTTTTTTTAAACTTAGATCATACACAGCCTTCCAGTTTATAACTTTCCCATTTCATGAAGAAAACTGAAACTTAAAGCAATACTTGATTATCAGAAGTCAAACTCAAGTTTGCCTTCACAAGCCAGTGGGCATTAGCGTCCCTCTACTCTAGGGGTCTTAGTCTTTTTATGTAAAAGGCACTGTGAACAGAACAAATAGTGAAGAAAGCCTAGCCACTGTCTTTGAAAGATAATGAACATTACATTTTAATAGTGACGTGTGGAGGCCCGAAAAATATAAGCCTATTTCCTCGTTGACCAAAAGTCAGAGTTGGAACTTACCTCTAGTTCCTTCAAGGTTTTTGTGCTTCTACCACAGACAAAAGTCCCACCTAGAAATTGGTCAGTGAGTTCTGCTCTCAAGGTGATTGTCAACAGGTGTGGCTAATAGCCAGACCTTGTATCCCAGGAATAGAGAAGTAGGTGGGTTCCTACTTCAAAGAAAAAGCCAACCAGGTTTCAGTTCCCTGAAGGAGATAACATTAGATTCCACCCAGGGAGTGGTTTGCCTACAGAATGTTTTGGTCTAGGGTGTGAGCTGAGCGTGACTTGTTTTGTTCTAGCATCAGAATGTTTGATTGTGACTGCAACCCAACTTTCAATTGGTCTGTTCATTTCCTTGTATCATGTTAATGCATTCCTTTGTCTTACTCCTACCTTTTGGGGTCAGGGGTATTTTAAGCATTTGGAAATTAACTGCAGGTAAATTTCCATACTCACTGGAATTCCCTCCTGATACTATAACATATATATATATATATATATATATATATATATATATATATATGTTTTATTGTTTTCTTTCACATCTTCATATTCTTTGCTAACATTTTCTTAACCCCCACGCCTCTGCCCTGGCAAGATGTATTTTTGTCGAGGCTACTCCCCGCCAGTGACAACCATTAGGTTACCATATTCCTCCTAGGACATGAAACAGGCTTTGCCAAGGGCAGGGGTCTATTTCCAGGGTCTCCTATCTGTCACTGTAACAAATGCTTGAGAGAAAACCCTTTAAAAAGAGAAAGGCTTACTCCAGCTCCATTTCCATCCAAGGTCAGCTGCCTCTGTCACTTCTGGGCCTGCTGACAGAGAAAACTAACATGTAAAAGAAATCCCACCCACTCACCCTGGGCAGCCAGGGGTCAGAGTGGAGGAAGTGGTGGTGGGGACGACGACCAGGGACAAGATAAGATCCACATCTTTGTCCAAGGAACATCACCTCCCACTGTTCCATTGGGATAAGTGGTGAATAGGCCAGAGCCCTCATGGCTTAATCCCTTGTACAGAGTCACACAGACCCACCCAGAAGTTTAGCTGATCTCCTATGCATCTCTCAAGTCTATAGAGATGGCAAACAAGATTAACCACGGCATCAACGGTCCTGGAAATTCTTAAAATTTGAAAAAAAAAATTCAAAGATTTTTCTCAGGAGAATTATTTGTCTGTAAAATAATCTTAAATCCGTTTGAGATCCCAATATCCCTTGCTTTTCTGCCATTCAGCAGTGTATCAGGGTTGAACCTATTTTTGAATAAATTATAGTAATAATGATTAACCATGTTACATGTTAGTTTATGGTTTTTCTCTGTATATAAAATGACAATTTATTGATCATTTTCTTTCATTTTATTCCTATAAATAAAGGTAAAGTTTAAATATAACCATGTATTTTAAAAAATAATAACTATGGATACACTAAAATGATACAATATTGGATATTTTTAAATTTTAAATATGGTGTGAGCGGTTGATGCTTTGACAGTGTTATTGAGATACACATCCTACGACTGACCCGGTCAGCTGTCTCACAGGTCTTCCATGGAAGTGTGTAAGTCACAGTACCAAGATGGCTCAGTGAGCAGGGGAAGTTACTGCTGAAAGACCTCTGCCGGGGAGACTCTCACTCAAGTCTCTGGATAACACGACCCACCAGGAACTCACAAGAGACTGTCCTTGCTGCAATCACACAAGGTTTATTGACAGGACAGGAACCAGTGCACTGGGGCCGAAATTCATTTCCCACACAGGGGTAGAGAGTTAGACCCCAAGTAGCTGGGAGAAGGGGCATTTAAGGGAAGAAACCACAACCCAGTAATCCAAAGGGGGTAGGGAGGGCATCATTGGAAAATTCCGAAAATACCAGAGATAATCACAAGGGGGTAACTCCCTGTTTCTCAAGATTATTCTCAAGATTATAATCTAACTTTATCTTCAGCTAGTTCCTGAAACAGAGTCACTGAACCAGCTAAACTAGATTTTTGGATCTCTTCTTCCTACTAGATTTTTGGCTCTATTTTTCCTCCGAGAGGGGTCTGGATTTATCTGGGTCTTTCACTGCCAAGTCTGACAATCTAAGTTCACCTTCAAGACCAAATCCCAAAGGTCGCCACAGACATGCCGCACCACACAAGTGTGCACACATCTAAAAAAATAAACAAACAAATGTTTTTAAAAGCAAAGTATGTAAGTCAGAGGCGTTTAGCATATGCACATAATCACACAGCAACCGTCTTGCCAAACACAGGAACCCTGAACCAACCCCTCAGCCATAAATTTATGGCCCACGGTAACAACCGATCTGTTTTTTTTTTTTGTCGCCATAGTATTACCTGTGATGTCCATTTCCTAATGATAAAAATATCATATAATAATGGCTGCTACGTTAGAGGCGAGGAGCTCTGTTTTACCCGAAGCCATATTTCTAAATGAAGCAAAATATGTATGTGTTCTCGGAACTGCTCTAGCACCTCAGGCCCATGAACCTGAGAGAGCCGTGTTGAGACTGAGCATTGCCCTTAGTCCGTTGTATCTATTTCCCCATGCATGAGCATTCCAATTTGCTCTATTCCAAACAAACCTAGGGATGGAAATATCCTGATGGGTTTTCCTCTCTGTCAACCTGAATACAATATCCGTGCCCTTTTCTGCCTCTTCCACCCCTTTCTTTACCTTATTTCCCCCAGTGGACTTTAGCCATGGGAAAGCTAAGGTTTGCTCTCCAACCTAAATTCTGCCTTTAAGTCTTGGTTGGCTGCGGTAGACGGAGATGCGGTGAAGGTTCTAGAAAAGCAAAGGAAGATTACAGGCACCTGTTTGGGAAAAGCCCTCGCTCTGCTTTCGGTTGGTCTTGAGAAGCCCAGTGCTCCTAGGAGCTCAGGAATTGTTCAAACGTGTAGATACACAGTGAGTGAGCCCTGTGTTTCTCTTGCATGATCTCAGCAAAAATGATTCCTGTACATCTAGTTGAATTTTCTTTTTTCTCACATTCTGGTGTTTTCTCTTATAGTTTTAAATAAAGTATAATAATTATAGGACCTCTGCCCTTTTATTTTCTCCCTGTAGCCCCTCCCATGTCCTACCCCACCTACTTATCCCCATCTCCCCACACCCCTCTTTTTCCCTGATTATTTTTGTTACATATATATCTCTGGACAAATATATAAGTGCGACCTGCTGAGTCCCTTTCTCTTGTTTGTGCATGTATGGTTTCAGGACTGACCACTTCGTGCCGGGTAACTAGTAAGGGGGCTCGTCTCTGGGAGAGGCTAATTCTTCCTCTTTCTGCAATCATTAGTTGCCTTTGGTTCTCTGTGTAATGGTGGGACCCTGTGAGATTGTTGGCTTTACATGCTAGTGTGTGTATTGACGTTGTCATGTTCCGGGTTTTGTTTATGTCGCACAGTAGACTTCCTGGTATTCTGGCTTCTTTCTACTTCATCTTCTATGACGTTCTCTAAGCCAATGATGTAGCTATGAACATTAATACACATTATGTGCCAGTGTCTGTCTGTAGCATGAGAACTTAGAGTCTTGTGGTTGTACACTCAAGGGCGATACAGGCGTGTCATATGGCTGTTCTATTTCCAGTTTTTCCCACGAATCTCTGGAACAATTTCCCCAGTGGCTGCATGAATTTAAATTCCCACCAACAATGATCAGAGCTTCTCCTCCTCCCAATTCTCAGCAGCGTTTGTGATCATTTGTTTTCTTGTTTGAGAAGCATCCTGACGGGCAATATGGAGTCTGGAGGAAGGTTTAGTATACATTAACTACCCTGGTGACTGAGGATGCCGAACATTTGGGATGTTTATTTGTATTTCTTCTTTCGAGATCTGTCTATTCACGTCATTTTTCTATTGATTAGATTATTTGGTTTAATTTTTGTAGTTCTTTTTATATCCTGTGTATTAATTATGTATGATATATAGTCGGGAAGGATTTTTCTTCCATTCTATAAGCTACCTTTTAACTAAAATGATCACTTTCTTTGCTATACAGATGGTTTTAATTTCATATAATCCCATTTACTGATTCTTTTTTTTTTTTTTTTTTTTTGGTTTTTACTGATTCTTAAATGTCCTGTGCTACTGGAATCCAGTTAAGAACACCTTTACCCATGCCTGTCCCTCGAGCTGGTTTACCTGTTTTTCCTCTGGCACCTTCAAACTTTCAGGTATCACATTATTGAAATTTTTTTCAGGATTAAAGATGTGGATTTAATTTCATTCTATATTTGGAAATCCAGTTTTCTAAAGTTGCTGTCTTTTCTTCAGTGTATTTTTTTTTTCTAGGTGGCTGTAATTGTATGGGTTCATTTCTGGGTCATCTACTCCATCTTCTATTTCTACATCGGCTTTTATGCTGTGTCATAATGGTGTCGTTACTATGGCTGCATAACATGAGGTAGGGTACCATGGTCTCCCCAGCACTGTTCTTGATAAGGTTCTTAGAATTCCACATGAATTTTAAGCTTTAATCTGTGGAGACCATTTTTGGAATTATTATGGGAAGTGCATTGAATATGATGGCTCTGGGTGATATAGACCTTTTCACAATATGAATTTTAATTATTGGCATGAGAATCCTTTTCCATCGTTTGGTGTCTCCTTCAATGTTTCCTTCAGTCCCTGGAGGCTTATCTTGTAAAGGATTTTACCTCCTGGGTTAGGTTTAGTGCTGGCTTTATGTTTGCTGCCGTTCCTTGCCTTGATTTGTTTGTTTTGAAATTGTGAGTGGAATCCCCCTTGCCAGATTCCCTAGGTGGTGAGTTTGTTGCTGATGGATAGCTACTGAGTGAATATGGATGTTGTGTCCTGGTACACCTAGATGAAAGTATTCATCGAGCTGAAGAGGGCGCTTGTAGCATCTCTGGAGCTGTGCAAATAGAAACAGTTTTGTATCCCCTTGCCTGCTTGTATGCTTTTTTTCATTCCTGGTCTTGCTTTACCTAAGGCTGCATGGCTGGTGGTGCATCCCGGCTTTCTTCTCTATGTAGTTAGTGTTTTGCTCTTTCCAATGCCCATGCACTTCCCTTATGAGTTTCTGAAGCCTTTCCTCGCTTTCTGTCTGCTGTGTAAAGAGTATGTCCCATCCTGACTCTCTCCTTCACTGGCTGTCATTCATGGAGGCAGCGCTGCCATTTTACCTCCAGGTCTCCCATTATTTCAACAGGACAAAACGTCTGTGTGTATAGAAGAAATGAAGAGTCCCACATACCAGCACCAAGTTACAGACCATTCCCTTCACCCGGTGAGTTCACTGGGTGCCCATCACACACGCACTCACACACACACACACACACGGCTGCCTTTCTGCTTCTATGACTGATAAGCTTCCCTGTCCCTTGAGCTGTGCACACATTGAATTACGCACTGTAGCCACCTGCATCTGGTTCCTCTCAGGTGACAAAAAAGCCCTAAATTCATCCACATCACACGAATCAGTGGCTTATCCTCTTAATTGCTAAGTAATATTTCATTATGTGAACACATATAATTTTTTTTGTACATTGTATGAAGCATAAAGAAAATGATGCTCCTTGGAGTGTTTCTGTTTAGTAGAACAATGAATTCCTCTTCTGTGGTCAGACTGTATAGGGATCTTATACGAGGCCAACAAGAATCTGCCTGTTAGCGTGAGTGATTACTGTTCCTTCCTAAGTTTTTAGAATAGTTAAAATGCCATAACTTTTTATGGTACATTTTTGGTTTTAGTTTTAGTTTTTGGTTTTTTTTTCCCCCCTGACAAGGGTACACCATTTTCTCCTCCTACCAACAAGTGAGACAATTCTGGCTGACAGTATATGGAAGGTCGCTGCTGCTGGTTTCAGACTTGTGCACTGCTCTGCTCGTGTGGTTGGTTTCCCACTTCTCTGATAACTGGCCTTACTGATAATTCGCACAGCATCTTGTACAATGAGTTGACCTCCAAGCTTCAGATACATTGTAAGATGAAACTCTTATCTAAACTTTACCACTAAGGACATTTAGATTTTTTTCCCCCAGTGTTATCACTAATGACGACTAAGCTATAACATGGAGGGGTACAGAGACTCGGGGCCCAGGCTTTCAGACAGGTTAAATCTTGAAGTAATTATAACAAGTTAATCTAACAGTTGAGAGTACCTAGAACATTCTATATTTAGAAAATGTGCTTTAGAGACATACCGTGTCAAAGGGGCAGTCTGGACAAGAACACAGCCAGGCTGCAGGTAACACTGAACGACACCCCCAGCCAACATGGCACCTCAGGCAGCTGCACATCTGCTCTCACAAGAGGCTGAAGGAAAGAAAAGATGGATGAGCAAGTTTATCAGAAAAAATTCTGGGAAACCCTAAAGTGAGCGCTGGGAGTGGGGGGGGCATTCAAAATGGTAAAGAAAACCAGATTAAGCCTTGGGGTGAGCACTTTGGGATGGGCAGTTCTTGGAGAGTCCCAGCTTGGAATTAGATTTAATGAATGCATTAGAAAGCAGAGACGTGTTAGGACATGAAATTAAAGGGGTTTTGAAGAAACCGATTGATGCAACCGAATTAAACTCTTAAAAGCTCTTAAAGATAACAGGAAACAAATGTACAATTAACAGCACAGAATAAAGCAACTGGCGCACTTAATGATTTAAGTTTCTCAAAACTGAGAAAACTTAAGAGTTTTCATCAAAAGAAAGAAAGACCCACAACTACATTTGAAAAAATGGATGTTCACCAAATATTCAACTAGTGAAAAAAATTATGTTGGAAAAGCAGAGGAGACCCCTCTCCAAGAAGATGAAAGGGTCTACCATGCTGTGAGAAGCCAGACACCTACCAGTGCTGACTTCTTTGTTGTCTTTCAGAATAAACCAAAAGAATCATTCATCATTACCAGTTTTTTCAGTCAAGAGAAACTTTGTTAACTTTGAAAACAAAGACTTATATTGGACCAAAGAATGAAGGGGTTTTTTTTTTTTTAAAAAAAAAAAAAAAAACCCTTTTTATGTATGCTGTGTTCCAGACAGAGTAATAAAGGAGAGAGAGACATCCCAGGAATGTTCTGGATGAGCCGTCCTTGTGAAAGAAAGCTCAGGAGGCTGGGACAGGACCCAAGGTCATACTCCAGTTTCAATCAAGATTGATACCATCCCAGGGCCCAAAACCACTCCATCAGGTGAACTCCATAAAACCAGCTTTGTCTGGTCCCCCACATGCTGGAAGACACTTGGGGCAGGCTTAAGTGTCAATGTGCACACATCTGACGACCCAGGGCCCTTTCCTCCCCCATCACATAGATTTGGGAGGAAGTTTGGGGAAAGAAGGGCATGAGGGACCAGTAAGCAGGGGTCCCCTCCACCTGGGACACACACCCTCCCGGTGGTAATGAACCCTTCTACAGCTGTTGGAGGGGGTGTGCTGCCTCAGAATCTAGAAGCAGGAGTATTTCTCCCTTTAACGTCATTCCATCTTGCTTTGGATTTGCATGTGGAGTCCAGACCCGTGGAAACATGCTTTGTTGTTTTCCTCCTCTTCTTGTGTACTTTCGAGTCTTTGCTTTCAGCTTTATTGCTAATAACAATTAGATTATGACACAATGACTCAGCTGGAAGGCATTGTGATTTCTTAGAACTGCAATATGACTATAACGTATTTTAAATGAATCTTAAGTTAATTGTTTCCATTTTATCCCATTTGTAGGTGACATAATTTGCATCTGTACTGCTGTGGGCATGCCTACTGAAACAGTCCAGAAACACAGGATGAAAAAATTTGGTCTTTTAAAATAATTTTTTCCTCTTTTGCTTAATTGTTCTTATTTTATTAATTATGTATCGTCTCGAGTTGAAATGTGGCGGAATTACGGTTCTTTGAAGAGACTTTTATAATGACACATGATGGAAATATGAATCATATTAGTGCATTGTTTCTGTCTTATTGGGGTTCCAGGTAGTGCCTATGTCTCTTCTTCCTCTCCAAATGAGGGCTGTGGATGGTGCTCAGGGGTAGAGCACAAAACTCTTCACCTAGAAACACATATGGAAGTTTCTCTTTTATAAAAGATGCTTGCATGTTCCCTTTAGTTTGTACTACTGTAGATAAATAATTATGTATTTTGTGAAAAGATAGATCACCCATGTGATAGGTTGCCCAACGGGGAGATATATGATAAGGTCAACAGTCTGAACAGAATATACTCATATAGTCATTCAAGGCACTAGAGAGCCCCCCGAATCTTATTAGTCCAACTTTAGAATGTCTAGATAAAGAGCTTTGAAAGGACGTGTGAGCTCATGAATTATGTGTCATCTGGAGCTGGCACAATCTTGTCATGCTGGACTCCTAAGGTCAACGGTACTAATGAGAGACCAGCGCGCTAGTCTTCGGGATGCAGCCAGCTTTCCTGTCTTTACCACGACAAGTCAGATGCTTCTTCCCTTCTATCCTGACCACATAACAGGGTAAATTCTAATATTTTCTCCATGAACACCTCCTCTCATCCTGACCCCATTAATCTGTTCTTTATTTAAGAGTTTATTATAATTGAATTCATCGTTGTTCTAGTACTGAGGGCTGGGTCTAATACTTCACACATGTTGATGAGCGCTTGGCTTGTGAGTCACGTGCCTGGTGCTCTTCTTACTCTTTATTTGGGAACAGGGTTTCACCGAGTTGTGCAGGCTGGCCTTGAACTCACTCTGTAACAACCAGATCTTTAACTCGTGATTCTCCCACGTAGCTGAGGTCATAGCCCTGTCCTGCCATGCGTAGCTCACGTAGTTAAATAACCTTTTGATTTTATTTACCTTCCTGTGTTTTGCATTCCAACTGGCATTTCTATATGGTAAATCAAAAGACTGGCCTCATTTCCTTCGTACAGAAAAAAAAGTCCCTTCTTCTTTTCTCTGCTTAAGCATTTTTATTACATTTTTATTTTATTGGGAACGGGAGTGTGTACTGCATCTTGTTTGTGGAAGTCAGGGAATAACTTGCTTAACACTGATTCTCTTCTGAAAACTGAACTCAGACCCTAAGGCTTGGGGCCGTACCCACTGAGCCATCTTAGTGGTCCCATCTCCTGTTAACTGTGACAAACCCTTCCATGACCCTAAGCCCACAGCCCTTTCTAACCTCCCAGTCTCTCTTCCACGTCGCAAGTGGAAATTACTCTGGTTTTTGTTTTGCCGTTGAGACAGGATCTCAAGGAGCCCAGGCTAGTCTTGAATTCGCTATGTTTCTGAGGATAACTTTGAAGTCCTGATCCTCCTGCTTCTGCCTCCTACGTGCTAGGATTAGGAAGTATCCAAAGCACGGGCTATAATCCTGGCACGCAGGACATAGACTCAGAAGGAGCAGAAGTTCGAGGTCATCTTCAGGTATTTAGTGTATTCAGGGCCAGCCTGAGATTCATGAAACCCTCTCTCCAAAAGTAAAATGAGATACTGAAAATTAAAGTTACAGGGAAGGGGAGGGGAGCAACTGGAGAGGTGGCTCAGCCGTTAAGAACAGATACTGTTCTTCCAGAAGACCTGGGGTCAGTTCCCAGCAGCCACATGGTGCCAAACTTCCTTCCACAACTGCAATTCCAGGTGATTTTCCCCAGCTTTCTGGCCCCCTCAGGCACTGCACAAAGGCAGTACACAGACAAAACACCTTTTTTTTTTAAAAAAAAAAAAATAAAGCTATGAAAGCAAACTTGAGCTAAAGGGTGTTAGCTCTCTTAACTTCATTGTACCCCTGCCTCCCATCATCTGGAGCTAGAGATAATGACGTCTGTAGGCCCCAACAGGTGATGTCAAGGTTTGATTAGGAACTAAATGGTTGTTGGGTCTCCAAAGGTCATACACCACAATCTTTTCCAATGTGGCTGTCTTAGGAGATAGGGTCTTCGAGAAGTAGTGACATCAGAAGAATAGATTCTATGAGTGGGATTTATACCCTCACTGGGGGGAAAAAAGCCTGAGACAAATCTCTAGTTGTCTTTCTATTATGTAGGCTACAGCAAGAGGCTAATAGGCTATAATGGAGATATCCTTAATCAGACGATGCTAGCACCTGATTGCAGGCGCTCAGCCTTAAGCACTATGGAAAAGGAATTCCTCTTGTATATAAGTTACTCAGTTTACAACAATTCATTACAATAGCCCAAAGCTAAGAGAGGGCTCAAATGCAATACTGTTTTTTTTTCTTGCACACGGGGGGGCCCATCTGAGTCAACTGACCGGTAATTCTTTGGTAGGTTGTCCAGACTCCTGGCCTTTGGAGTTCTTCCTCTGGTATCCAGATTCCTGGTCTGCTGCTTCCTTCTTGGGGAAGCATGCTCCTGCTGCCTTTCAACGGTCTCTCTCAAACATTATCTTCTCACCAGTATCACCTGACCTCCAGTAGAGCCGCAGTAGCTGTGACTGGGTCCCGCCATCCTCAGGGAATCTCCAGCATGAATCCCATCAGCAATGGCTCCATGTCTGGCTCTTTCATTGGGTTTTAATTCCAGGAGAAGAAGGGCATGTCTTACTTCCTCCCTTTTGTCTACTGCCTCTCAAATTCCCAGGCCCTACCACAGAGTCTGATACATAGCTGGCATTCAAGAGATACTTGTTGATTGTTAAAATTGGGTTCTCGCTCCTATTACCAACAGATGTTCGAGTCAACCTAACTGCCCACTGACAAACGTGTGGTATATTGTGGAGAAATTAGAGCAACATGGGCCCTAATTCCATCACCACGGCTTCCACTTGTCGGAGCTATCAGGAAATCAAGATGCTATTTCGGTAGCATGTGGGACTGTTTCCAAACCGAGAATTTTGGACAGACCCCCCACGGTTCCGCGTTGGATTGCATTAACTTGCTGTTGACCTATTTGCATTTCGGCAACTGGATCCTCCCTTACTAATAATTCAGCTGCATTAATTTTCCCACTTCCAGGGCAGTGCATAGTCTCTCCCTAACCTCAGTATTTGGGGTTTGTGAAATAGGATATTCATATTAAAACCAATAAGAATTTGTGGTTACATGGCTTTCGGTGCACCAGGAATGGCGTTCACATTTTTTTTTTTTAATGTGTCTCAATCCGCGTTGCTTGTGTACTTCCACTTGGTCGTGTCTGAAATAAATTTTCCGAAATCTAGGTATTCATCGCACACCATAAAGCGAAATAAATTGAATTATACTTTATTTCTGGGTAATAAGTAAGCTGAGGATGATGTGTCCCATCTCTTGATGGAATGCAAATTTACCATTAAAAGACAAATTCTTCACTTCCAAGGCTTGAATAGGGTGGCGCTTTAAAAAGCCTTCCATCTGGTTAAATTTAGGGTGCTGAAAAAAGCCCACTATAAGAATATTCTCTGGCTCCGGACCCACACAGCATTTTTACTTGATTATGGGCTGGATTCGTTTTCATTTACTTGAAGCACGTCCACGGTGCTGCCTTTTTTTTTCTCCCCTTCTGCAACAAGGCAAAGTTGTCACCATCCATGTTGACTTTGGTAATATTGTCTTCTCTGAATAATGCCTTTCAGATGTATGATTGCCAGTAAAAGGAAACCCTGTTTGCGCTGACGGAGGCTCATTAAGGATGCTCCTAAGGGTGTGTGCGTGTGTGTGTGTGTGTGTGTGTGTGTGTGTGTGTGTGTGTGTTTGTATGCGCGCGTGCGTGCGCTAGCGCGTGCTTTTCTTTACCCATCATTCCCTTCTCTGACTTGCTCGCCTCTTCTCCAAGGCTCCCGGCCTACAGCATCCTCTCCAACCTGAATGTCTCAATCTAGTAATATATTACACTGCTGCTTTAACAGACTATTCTGGAGTCTGCTTGCCTGCGGATCTAGAAGCTGAGTTCACAATCGAAGGACCACCTTCGCTAAGGGCCTTTTTCTGTATCGTCAAATGACAACACAGTATGGCTGAGAAAGTAGGAGGAGCCAAGCTTCTTATTCTGGTTTTAAAGAGAAAGCCGCACTATGGAGCCCAGGCTAGGATGGCTCTCATAACGCCCCTACTTCTGCCTAGAGAGCTGGTGTTGCTGGTGGATGGTTGCCCAATTTCCAAATTCACTTTTTTAATGAACCCATTCTCAGTGTAATGAACCGACTCCCTCAACCAGCCATCACGATGGCCCCTCTTAACTTTCCACACATGAACTGTGGGGACCCCTCTAAGCCCTAGTGCCTCCTGAGGCTCACTCAACAGCCTTTAACCTAGCTCCTGCAGCAACTGTTTGTCGTGGTCTTCAGAGCCTGAAGCTCAGAATTCCTATTTATTATATGGAAAAAAATCCATGAATAAAAAATGGACAAGCCAACAAATGGACCAAATGATAGTCCAGTCTCCTTCTATGCTGACTTATGAGTCATGAGCATCACTGAACTGGCCCTCTCCTCTTCAGAGTGTGTCAGTGACCCTCTGAGCAGATGTTACCTGTCACAGAGGGGGGAAAAATTAAAGATAAAGTCAGTGAAACCTTTGAAATTTCTCTTCTCGCTTCTCTAAAAGTCCAGCAACAAATTCCTGAGGGAAACCCACCAGACAGCGAGAGAGTGTGGGGAGCCTCCCTGAGAAAGCTCGCAGGTCAGAGATTGGTGAAACAAAATCCCTCTGGTAGGAGAGAGCCTAGGGATGTGGGAAGAAGTGACCTCAGACGTTGAGGAGAAGAAAGCAAAAGGGAGGGGTGCCGGTGAGGACTGAGGGGTGGGGAAGCCAGACCTAGGATGGCCTGCAAGCACTAAGACACCTAAACAGCCATAGAGAATCTCAAGGAAGAGGCAGAAGACGGACTTGGAAACCATCACTCTGGCTGCCCTTCGAGGAAGAGCCAGGCTGATGTACAGTCCTGGTTCTACTCAGGGTAGTGCTTTCAACGAAAATGGGTAGTCTTTTCTTCAAGAAGCCCCAAACCAATGAATTCAAATTGCATTTGTTCATACTCTCTAGTAATTGGAGGTCTTATGGTAAATGTATACTCTTCTTTTTAAAATAATGTTTTTTATTTGTTCTTTTCATATTTTATACCATTATCATATCCATCCTCTTCCCCCAACTTCCTCCCAGACACTCAGACACTCTCCCGCATCCCTATCCATGGAACTCCATGTTATCTTCTCTCTCTCTCTCTCTCTCTCTCTCTCTCTCTCTCTCTCTCTCTCTCTCTCTCTCTCTCTCTCTCTCTTCTGTCTATAAATCAATCTATCTATCCTCTATCTATCATCCATCTATCTATCTCTCATCTATCTATCATCTATCTATTTATCTGTCTATCTATCATCTATCTATCTGTCTGTCTGTCTATCTATCTATATATCTATCTATCTACTTATCTCCCTCTTTTAAAAGAACAAAAACAAACAAAACCTATGAAGTCAAGCTTGTGTTGGCCAGCTATTCCTGGCCATTGGGCCTGCCATGGAGTATGGTCAATAAACCAGGTATCTAGCACTCCACTAAATAAGATTAACTCCCCTTCCCAGAAGCAATTTAATGCCAGTAGCTCCTTGGCTAGGGATGGGACTTTGTGGTCCCATCCCTTCCTCCACGCTGGGATTTTGTCTGAGAGGAGCTCTTACAAGTCTTCATAGTTAATGCATGTTGTCAAGGTCCCCGGGGTCCTATGTACAGGCATCTGTGATGCTCACCCCTCCCTCCTGGCCTTTGACAGGCTGAGAGGGGACGGTTACTCAGGACCCACACATTGGGAATGCGCTGGGCACTCCTTCCAGCTGCTGGCATCTTGGTTGATCTACTCCCTTCCTGCTCTATCTGATTCATTTGAAAATATGAACTTTTAACAAAGAAATGCTTTCTAATGTCTTCACTTCCTACCAGAGAGGCCCTCCGTCTTCAATGGCGGTGAGCAAAAAATCAAACAGAAACAAAAACTATGGCCCCTCCTATCTAGATGCCATAGCCCCTCCTATCTAGATGCCGTAGTAGTCTGGAAGAGGATTGAACTGGGAGCCGCGTGGATTTCCCACTGTCTAGGCTTATGGCCTTACACAAGTCATTCATGATCTTGTTGCCTTAGTTGCTCAGTTCATAAGATGTAGATATGATATCTACAGATATAGAGAAGTTCATAAAATGTAGATAGGAAAGCCCACCTTGTGGACTGGCTGTGAGAATTAAAGATGACTTGTATTGCAAAGAGTGAGCTCACCCAGACCCAGAAAGTCAAGCGCTGCAGGTATTCTTAGGTGTGCGTTGTTAGTTCCGAATATTTAGATGGGGGCATGGAACGTGCAGTAACAGCAGCTACCAGGAGAGTAAAAGGGACCGTGGTGAGAGCAAAGGGAAAGGAACTTCAGAGAGGGGCATAGTGGAACACGGGTGCTATGAAGAGAAACCAGGAATATGGGAGAGGAAGACTTACGGGGGAGAGGAGAGGGAGGCCAACGGGGGGTGGGGAGAGATGGATAAATTGCACTAAGGACATTGAAAATCCATAGGGAGTTATATTGCTTTATGATTACTTAAAATCGCATACAATGTATATAAGCTTATGACTATACAAATGCGCACAGTTTAATTGAGGATATACAATTTGGGGTGACAATGTTTCTCCCTAAAACCTATAGACTACCCAACCCCATCGTTAGGCATGGGACATCTCCCTCTGAGTTGTTAGGGGATTCTGAGAAGCCGCCTAAACAATATGTGTTAGCACCCTTGCCCTATTGCTAAAGAACCACCCACTGTGGACACAGGACTTAGAGAAATCACTATAGAGAAGAACCGGAAGTCTCCTTATCGAGGACTAATTCTCATAGTATCAGAAGAGGCCATGGAAGCTCCCAGGGGAGGAAAGCAACCAACAGCCCTCTGCAGCTTGGCAGTTACAAACCACAGCAACGGGGAGCAAGATGGAATACCCTGAGCTATGTAATAATGGCTCTCTTCAGGTAAGCAGCCACCCCCTAGTTAGTCTTAAGGCCTGGAAATAGGAATGAATTCATGCTTGACACTGTAAACTGAGCCAGTGGCCTGTGGCTGGCGTTGCTGTGGAACCTAGAGATATGACTACTTTCCCTTTCCTGAACCAGTGTGACTTCTAGCTGCATCTCCAGTGAGTGCTAAAACAGACGCGCGGCCCAGTACTCACAAGTGACATTGAAGGTCAAGTGGCCTTGGGAGATTTCTGGGAAAATTTTTCTCCATAAGACAGGTGGAAGAGAATGTCTTCCTCCCTCCAACCTTGTATATTCCTGTAGGGGGAAAAAATGACAGTGTGCTGCTTGCAGAAAGGTTATCACCCTCCTTGAAAGGATGAGGGGAGATAGTGTCAGTACTATGACAAAGGCCTGAGCCATGGAATGATCTTGCCACCACGCATTTGAGAAGTAGAAGCAGAAGGGGTCACAAATTCAAGGCCGGCTGGAGCTATAGAGCAAGATTCTGTCTCAAGAAGGGGGAGAAAGGCACCTGTCACAGCAACAGAGCCAAAGCATCAAGGGAGGTACCTTTGGTGATGTTGCTGAGCAGAAAAGCAACATTGTGTCCTTTGCTAACGGGTTCCTCATTGCTACTGAGTGTCCTATGTGTTGGGACAGAAGCCCAAAGCAATGGCATATTCGAGACTGGGCGGGAGAAATGCTTCTCATTCCTTCATTAACTGCCACTAAGCATTTCTGCAGCTGACTTTGCTGTGCTTTCATGGAGAGAGGGCCAGGTCCGATGGGGGAGTTGCTTGAGGACATCACTCCATCATCCTTTGCTCAAAGCACAGTCACAGACACCCCTGAAGCGAGAGTAAACCCCAGCCCACAGCGAAGAGCTGCGTTTCAGAACATTAACAGGGTGTGTGTTCACCTACCATCTTCTGGAGATTCTCTTTTGACCATCAAAGAGAAACCTCGGTTTTGACACCAGCACAACATTTGGAAGGTCTAGGGCCCTGTCGTGGGCTTTGTTATGTTTAACATGTCAGCACCTTGCTGGCTCTTGACTGCTGGAGACAATGCTTGTTTGTCTTGTTCTTCAGTAAGGGATACGTGAACCTCCGAAAGAACCTGACATTCCCCTCTGCACATGCGCTGGATTGCAGTGTATCGGTGGGAAGGTGATTCGTGTCAGACTTGGGACCGGTGAGCTGCCCTCCCGCTGCCTTTCCACCTGTCCACTGCCAGGTGAACACATCCTGCCTCCGCTCTCTGCCTGACTGCCAATAGAATGCCTCCCTGCTGACCCATCACGCTTGCTGTATCTTCATATAGTCTCCTGTTAATGACTTCTGAACCCTTTCACCCAAGTCTATTCTTTACTCTGGATTTGGATCTTAATGAAGGTCCTAGGAGGCCAGGGTTGCTTCCCCAGGGTCCAGCGGCAAAGTTCAGTTCCCTCCGGAAATGATGTAATCAGCGACAGGGATGATCAGGACTCCAGACAGATGTTTGCTGGCAACAAATCACGGTTGCTTCCTGTGTCGTTCGCCCCTCCCAAAATTTCCATTTAATCGAGACAAATCGCCTATCATTCCCTTCTCAGGATGAACCCAAGGCTCTGGATGCTTAATCAGCACGCCAAACCTCGAAGTTAGTTGAGAACAGAGTCCAGGTTTTTTAGTTCCTCACCTGCATAAGGCGCAAATCAACTAGCACATAAATAAAAAGGGTGTGTGCCCCTCCATCAGCCTCTAGGAAAGGAAACTGTGAGACACAGAGAGAGCTAGGAGACTCAAACACGTACAGACACAGAAAAAGAGTGAGCACAGGGCACGGGTTCACCGAATATGAGTTCTGAGACCCAGGGTCTCCCATGAAGTCAATAACGACTTCGGGGCATCCCTTTCCCACCATGAAAAGGACTGCCCTATGCAGATGAGCATCTTGCCAGCCAGCTGCATTGGAGCAGAAACAACTGGTCTGCAGTCAGCCAGAAAGAAAAACAGCAGCTAAGGTGCACAGTGTTACCTTTCCCACAGCGAAGGAGGCATTAACTTCCAGATCTCTGACCCCTTAAATCTGTGTGACAATAATTAATGCGAGGAAGATAACTAATATTTGTGTTGGTCCTGAAAGCCTCGCCCAATAGGAACTGGAGTTACATAAGGTGGCAGGAGAGCCTCGCTGTTTCTTGTATGTATTTCTGGCTGGTGAGGCATTAACCTCTTTTTCACTGGGCCTAAGCTCCTACCTGTGCCAACAACGCTGTCACATGCTGTGCGTGCATGAACAGCACGGAGCGACACACGAGAACTGTCTTAATCATTATTAGGGAGAGCTCTGTGGACTTCTCCCAGCTACAAAAATCTCTTCAATGTCCTAATGAAAACACACCGGACCATGAGTGCACCCGACCTTTGCCTACAACCACTGGCAGCTTCTCCACGCTCTTAGAGGTCACTCCCATCTGTCTCTCTGATTCAGAACTCCTTTGTAGTAACTTGAGTTTAACAACATCCTTTCCTTTGTAGTAACTGAGTTTAACAACATCCTTGGTTGCTAGAAGGAAAACTTCCTGTAGCCAAACCCTTCGAATATACAAACCCCAAACCTCTCCCCTTCAAATTTCCAATTTGCTAAAACCAGACTTCGAGACCTGACGAATAATTTATAATTTTAAGAAGTTTCCCAATCCAACATGACGCCCAGCTGAAGTTGGAAACCTCGGGTTTATTTACTGCGGTTATTCAATCTAAGTGAATTAAAGCTCTAAGCAGTCACTGGTACTCCATTCTGAGTGGGATTTCTGCCCGAAATAAAAGCCAAAGTGGACATTGATTCTACTATGCTGCCATCCAGGGACATTTTGAGGTGACGTGAGTGTGGTCTGATAAGAAAGTCATGGAAAGGACTAGGTACCAGAACCCTGAGAAAATTAGGCTGGGTCCCTATCACTCCAAATGCCTGGCTTAATTCAATTAAATTTGCTGTAAGGAATTTAAAATTGTATCATTACTCTTCTTCGTTTTTTTTTTTAATTTTGCATTCTTTCCTCGCTGTTCTTCTTCTGCATTTGTGAGAACTTCTTTCCGTGTCTGACTTATTCCTGCCTTTTGAAGAAGGTCACGAAAGGGAGCAGAGAAAGCAGCCTCTACAATCCTTCATGCTTTCCTTAAATTTTTCACAGCACAGAGTAGCCTAACTCCTTATCCCAGCTCTAACTCAGTCATGTTCCCTTCTCTGCCAGACATTTATCTACAGGTAGTTGCTCTCTAGTTGTCTTTCTGCCGCTCTGCTGGGAAAGTTACTGAGTTCCCGATGGCTTGCAGAAGCCGGGTGAAGGCTCTTTCGGTGTGCACCCTACGGTTTGATCCTCTCCAGACTCTCAAACAGAAAAACAGAGAGTTTAACCTCAGTTTTAAAGAGTCTAAAAACCTTCCCGGTGATTCCCAACCAAGCAAGACTGAAATCCCTCAGTGGCAGAAAGAGTTAGAATCTGTGTCAGGCTTCAAAATGTGTGAAGGGGCTAACATAAGAACTTGTAAGACTTTCCAGAACTCCTACCATGTTCCTGGCCCTGTGCTCAGTGCTGTGAAGGCACCAACAGTGATCAGGAAAGAATTTCTAATGTTTTGACACTACTAGCAACATTGTTTCTACCCAAGCCGCTCTAACTCAGACATCCTCAAATTGCTTCCCTGTGTCTCCACTTAGGAACTGCTCTACACATTACACTATCCTTTGAGACAGAAGGTAGATGCTACTGATTTTACTTTAAATATACTAATGGCAAGGTTAATGTGCTCTTGGATACTTAAAATTTGTAAGAATAATGCCACAAATGTAGTGCTTTTCACACTGAAGACACCGGGCAAAGGGTTTAGAAAAATTGTCCTATGTTGACATGGTTTTTATTCATGTAGTTTAAAACTACACATCTTGATTGATTGGGAAGGCATCCCTATGCCATGGTGTGTGTGCAGAAGTCAGAAGACAACTTTCAAGACTGAGTTCTCTCCTTCCACCATGTAGATCCTAGAGACGAAACTTGGTTCATTAGACATGGTGGCAAGTGTATTTAAATACTGAGCCATTGTGCTGGCTAGTTTTACATCAACTTGGCATAGGCTAGTGTCATCAGAGAGAAGAGAACCTTTATTTTAAAAATTGCCTCCATAAGATTGGGCTGTGGGAAAGCCTGTAAGGTATTCTCCTAATTAGCAGTTGATGGGGGAAGGCTTAGCCTGTTTTAGGTCGGGCCACCCTAGAACTGTAGTTGTGGGTTCTATAAGAAAAAAGGCTGAGCAAGTCACGTAAAGCAAGCTAGTAAGTAGCTCCCTTCCATGGCCTTTGTATCAGCTTCTGCCCCAGGTTCCTGCCTTAGGTTTCTGTCCCGTTCCTGACTTCCTTCCACCATAGACAACAGATTTGGAAGTGTAAGCCAAATAAATCTTGTTCTTCCCCAACTTCTTGCTCATGGCATTTCATCTCACCAGCTGTTATCCTCATTTTATATTTTAAAAACTAAGGCTAAAGAGGGGGAATAGAGTGAGCCGTGGGATAAAACCAAGATTCAACCCATGTCTGTCCCAAAGTTTGACTTCTTTGCTGAATTCAGTGAGGTCAAATGATGCATCCAAAATTACTGAGCAAGTGGAAAGTGATTCGAACCCTCAAGTTCTGTTTCCTTTTATTCTACAAAATCCTCAATGTCAGTGATAGTTTCTCCAGAACTACACAGTGTCTGCAGAGAGGAAAGAGTTCATTGTTTTCTGTCTCAAATAACTAACACGGACTTTCAAAAGAATGCCGCCTGTTAGGGAATGAGTCCAAAGTCCGGCCGTGTCTGTTAATAAACCGTATTAATTATTTGCAAACACGCTAAATGCAAATGATCATTCTTTACAAAAAATTCGAAGCTCCTTGACTTTCAAAGAACTGTTCCCAAAACCAAGCTGACCACAAGAGAAAAGGGAAGGCAAGCGGGGTGTGCATAGAATCCACACATTAAAACACGGTGGTCCTGGATTTTGGCCTTCGGACTTCAACAGCTTCTTCTGGCATCAGGGAGAACATAGCCAAGAACTGAAGGAAAGTGGCACCAAGTACTAACCACAGTGGTGCTGGGACTTGGAAATAGCCTCACCCCCAAAGAGAGCGTGCAAAGAACCATCTGCGGTTTACAGGTTAAAGACTGGGGTTGTATGTAGTATCCATGTCTTCATCAAAGGCACTGCAATTAACATCTGAGCTAAAAGGTGTCGCAGACCAATCCTTCATTAAGAGAGGAAAAAACGGAGAAGACGCAGCGTGGCAATTATTCTCCGTGGGAAAGATGGCTGGAAGTGAGCGCACCTCATAAATTATTTGCAGACGGGTCCATCTTAGAATGAAATAAGATCTTTCCGAGGCTGACACACCTGTGCCGTGGATAATTGCCCTCATTCACAAATAATAAGTGGCCTGCCAGATGTTTAGCCCCACACAGGCAGATGTAAGGCAAAGCCGTAGGAGAGGGTATCTCAGCTCAGACCAGAGATGAGCTTTTCCAAGCCCTCAAGCTGTGCCAGCAGCTTTCCCGGGGAAGGCAAGCAAAGGCCTGGAGGAGTCCAACTGTTCGTAGCTAACCTTCCATCCCAGCGATTAGACCGCTGAGGAACACACACGGAGGGCTCTTAGATAGCCCCCCATCTCAATTAGATGCCTGCGGCTCTTTCGTTTGGTCTTTAATTTTAACAGATGTAAATTGAATACGTTTCCCCTTTCTGGCAATTTCATATATGCGCTATGACCATCTTGCCCCCCCCCCCATTACTTTCTCTTCCCCCTCCCATCTACGGACCCCCAGCTGCACCTCAACTAGTCCTCCTGCTCTGGTGTCTTTTCTTCATGCGGGTCCTAGGCAGGTAACTGGCTGCAGTGTGCTTGTGGCCACGGGACATGTCAGGTATAGAAGATGGTTTTCATAGTTTCCTTTCCACGGTCCAGTTTCGGTGTTTTCTTCTCACTCCTCTCTGATACTCGCTGGGCTTTGGAGGGAGTGGCGTGTGTGTCCTTTCTAGGGCCAAGTGCTCAGTGGTCTCTCTCACTCCCTGGACAGCTTGGAGTCCCTCCTTTAGCCACTACCCATTGAGGAAATGGAATTCTAAGGCGTGGGCTAAGAGCAGCAACTACCTATGGCTATACACATAAATCTTGGGAACGCTGTTTGACTGGATGTCAGCTTAGCTAAACAGCAGTCCTGGGTTTGACACTTGAGCCTGTGGCTTCCTAAGTCATAGGCTTTGGACCAGGCTTACAGTGTTCGGAATGAATTCTCCTGTGGAGAATATCTCAAATCTAATCCAAAAGAGATTGGTTACCCTTGAAAGAGCCAAACATCCCAGTGGGTGTATCTTGCTTGACAAATTGGTATTTTAGCAGAAGGGGTCCAGAGACAGGCAAGAAGATCACTGATAGCTACACACACACACACACACACACACACAGTCTGCAAGGCACTTACCAGCTGATAAGATTTTAGGACATTTTAGGGATTTATCTGGATGGATGACATTTCAAAGCTGTATAACAGCTCAATATATACAGAGAGAAATAACCTCAATGATTAGAGTATTAGAGCATAAACATTACTTTACTGGTAGTTATTAAACCAGCGGTTCTATATCTACTATTTGTATTCTTTGTGACATTCGATAGCAAGATTATGATAAAGGTGGCCCTATCCGCAAACACCAAGGAATCCGGATCAGCAGTGGACTGGGCAGAATCACTGGTAGACATAGAAATCATTCCACAGTTACTTTTCTGGAAAAGTCTATGTGAGCAAATGGTTGTATCCTAAAGTCTGAACATTGTGATACTTTTATGCCTGACTATAAGCACTCAGTGGTTACACTTGGTAGATACACAGTAAACAATATACTCTCAAACTTGCTCTCTTAAGGTCCCTGCAAACAGATGTATGGTAGCAGAGTAAATATCCTTTCGTACACGTTATCTGTGTCATCAAGATCAGTATAACACTGCTTTTTATTATCAAATTGTTAATGTGTGAAGATGAAGTTGCCTTCCGTGGCAACACATCCAGAAAAGTAAGCACCCAAAGGTGTGGGTAGCCATAACAAGCCCACAGTACTGATGTGGCCTGCTTGGTGGTCCCCCTCCTTCACTTAAGGACTCATCAGAGCCACACCCCATCCCCTCTAGGCACCCACACTTGACCAAGACTCTTGCTAGGACAGAGTCAGCTAGGAATGGACATGTGACCTCAGCTACACCAATCACAATGCTTGAAGTACTCCGAGGTCTCATTCAGAGGAGAGCCTATGCAGGAAGGAGAGACAGACAGGTGAGAAAGAACTAAAGTTCAGATTCGAGTCCAACTGTCTGACCTGCTTGGCGATTGTAATGAGATTCATGACACCCAAGAAAGGGGAAGCCACAACCTTGAAATGGAAACACCCTGAAGGCAGCTGGAAACATAATCTAAATTATCTTTCTGAAAATAGCATATGACTTCAGATCAACCTCATGTTAGCTTTGAAAGCTGGTGAGCATCGGAGATTAACGCGAAAACGAGATAACATCGTAAGTGATTAAAACAGCTGGGCTAGTGGGGGGCGGGGAGGGGCAGTGGGAGGGGGAGGGGAGCGTTCCAGTACCCAGCGGAGGAAGAATGAGCGCTGTCTGGCCTTGTTTAAGCTTGGTGAGGTCAAGGGTCATGTCTGAAACATAATTTATCCTGTGTTACAGAGACTGTCACATATTTCAGTAGCCATTTCAAACTTCCAGACTGTTAAATGGGACAGGCTTTGAGAAGTTTATAAAGGTTCAAGTGGTCTCCAAATTATAGGTAAAAGATAACTTGATAAATTCAGGACAGTCAAGGTCTGCTTTGACGTCACACGGTGCACAGAACTGGTAGAAAGAGAGATCCTAGAAGGGTGTGAGAGTCCTGGGCCTTCTCCTTCTTTACACTGCCAAACACTTCCTGTAAGAGAGGAAATGCTGCCCTCAGGCAAGCTGTAAAAGGCAAGGGCGAGGCCCTGGATTTTCCAGACCTCTTTCCTGGTGCTATGGCCCCAGGATGTTTAGGACCTTGCCATTCGTGGGCTAGTTCTCAGCTGTCAGTGTGCGGCAGGCAGAAACTGGACAGTTCTTTTGTTGGTGGTGGGTTTTCCTTTGTTTGGTTGGTTTGGTTTTCATTTCATTTGGATTTCTTTTTTTTTTTTCTCTCAAGTAGGTTGTCTTCCCATTCAAATTCCACAACCTGAGCTTTCATTCCAACTCTTCTGATGATGTGCTGACAACAAAGTGTTCAGTGGGGCTGGACGGCCATAGGTGTTACCCCTCTAGACTGCGGCTCCAGAAGTCACTCAGTTTGCATGACAGAAAGAACAAAGACAGAAGCTGCTGTTCGCTTTAAAGGTGAGCTATACATAAGAGTTTGTAACTGATAGATTCCTGCCATGCTAAACCAAAGGTTCCGGAGGCTTCAGGTTCCAGGCCATGTCCTTTGTCACACTGGGCTAGACCAGTAGGAGATGTCCACCAAAACGATGTGGAGTGACCCTGTAGGACCTCATTCCCAAAGTTGTGACTACTACCCAACATGTTTCTTTGTTTTCAGAAAAGTCTCCGCCTACAGGTTTTCCCAAATGAAACTGTATACAGTTTAGGCCTCCCCAAACTCATTATTAAATAGTAAATCGATAACAGAAATCAAGACCTTTCCCAAACCAAGATGAATGTGAGAGGATGGGAAGCAGGTCCTGCCAGGTCTTGCATAGATCCTTGGAGTGTGCGCTTCCGAGAAATAAGATGGATTTGAATGTAGCACTTGGTTATCTTGGGTAGATCACCTAGCTCTTCTGGTCTTGGTTTACTCATCTGTAAAATGAACATACAGGCTTTAATGCCCAGCAAGGCTTTTCCCAAGTCTCTTGGAGAGGTCTCTGCGTTTGTGGATCCCACCCCTAGAATCCCCTACTTTGGTCTGTCATAGTAAGTCTCACGATCCAGCAGGTTGGTTAAGAATAAGACAGTACTTTTTGATAAGACAAGCTAGGGAAATCTGTGACCAGATTCACTCCAAAGATCTTAGACCACCAAAAAGGAGAGCGGCTGAACCAAGAAGGCAATGCTCCGTACCTTAAACACTGACTTGGAAAACAACACACACACTCGCAGACTTAGCCGGATGACAACAGATGGTCTCCTCCAAAATGAACAATTTTTTCCTGAAACAATTTATTTTTTTTTCCCAACTAAGATTCTCGAAGCCACACTCAATAATAAGCGGGTTTGGGCTCTAAAATCTAAACCTGGATTAAGAAGTATTTAACTCGTGCTTTTCGAAGGTCAGGGTCATTTGAGAGAAACACGGAAACTGAACTTGAGACCTGAAGATGGCTAATAAAATCCAAACACGCTAAAGCAAACTTATTTCCCTTGGCCAGTCCATGCCAGCAGGGACTTCCCCTGGCGAACAGCTTATTTAACATATTTCTATAGCACGGGCAGAAACTCACAAATGGGGGGGCACTGCATGGAAATTCTGAAGACTTCATCTCCTGCTGTGCAAACAAAGTGGTGGCCCTTCAGAGAAGACCTGGAGATTTAAGTTTAGGAGGAAAGCCTGAAACACTGGAGTTTTCCAATTATTTTGATGCACAGGTTTCAACTCTGATACCCATGGATGTTAGGGGCTCTCATGCTCAGGCTTCATCCTCAGGGAGACTAACCTCTGAACCGATCAGCAGGAATGGTCATTTCTATTGTTGTTGTTATTATTGCTATTATCTTGTGTTCATGTGTGCTCTGACATACATGTGGCATCCAGAGGACAGTTTGTAGGCAGCAATCCCTACCTCCACCATGTGAGTTTCGGTGATCCAGCTCAGGTTGTCAGGTTTGGTGGCCAGCTCGTTTATCTGCCGAGCTGTCTCACCAGTCCAGGAATGGGGCATTTGTATTAGACACTCTGAGGATGTGCTTCTCATACTTGAGTTGGGAAACGCTCACTGAACAAGTATGAGGAGGTTTGGCAGCTGTTCTGGACTGCCTGCTGCAGCCCCAGAGAAACAGAAGGAAGTGAAAAGGGATCCTTGACAGCTGGTTAGTCGGTAACAGTGGCACAGCTGGCAACGAAATAGCAGCACGCTCTGAAAACTGACCCAGGAAGAAATAGAAAACAAAAGCTTGCCCTAAGGATTTTCTTTGTTGTTGCTGTTTTGAAACAGGATTAACCTGTGTAATCCTGGCTGTCTTGGAACTCACTCTGTAGACCAGACTGACCTCCAGCTCACAGAGATGTGCCTCTCTCTACCTTCCCAAGTGCTGGGATTAAAAGCATGCACCCCCACCTGGCTAATGAGTTATCTAAACTGGTTATTCTTGAAGTGCGGTTCTCAGACCAGCACCGTAGGGAACTCTTGAGAACTTAAAAATGGCTCTGTGCAGACCCTCCTCCAATTTTACCAAGTCTCAAAGGCTGGGTCTGGGTTCTGAATGCCCTACCAACGACGAGCAGGTGATTCTGATGAACAAGGTTTGAGCTCTACCTCACACAGAGATGTAAACAGCCGGGACTAAAGAAGCTAAATAAAATGTGACCAGGAAGCCGGGCGGTGGTGGCGCACACCTTTAATCCCAGCACTCGGGAGGCAGAGGCAGGCAGATACCTATGAGTTTGAGGCCACCCTGGTCTACAGAATGAGTTCCAGGACAGCCAGGGCTGTTACACAGAGAAACCCTGTTAAAAAAAAAAAAAAAAAAAAAAAAAAAAAAAAAAAAAAAACCTAATTAGTTAATTAATTTAATAAATGCCATGGCAAAAAGGAAAACCCTGGCTCGCTAGCCCAGCAACTGTTCAAGCCTGGGTGAATGACTGAGCTGCAAGACTCAGTTTCTGTAGTGGTTGCCTATAATACGCTTACTTGTTGTGTTGGGAAAAATATTAAGAATCAAAAGAGACAAGGTAGGTAAAGACATCTTGCAACCCGGAAGCCCCGAAAGTTATTAGTAAGTAAGTGGTAAGCCCAGAACTTGGAAGTCACAGGTTGAAATCTCCCTATTCATTACACAAATATTAATTACATGCTTGCCATACGACAGCCATTGTATTCTATGATGGGTGGGGCTATCTAAATAAATGCCCTTTAGCCTCTTGTTTCAAGGAAGACAGGAAAAAAAAACTCCAAATTGAGAGAAAAGGTGCCCTGATTTCAGATAAGGACTGAACACTAATCAATTGCATGGCTCCTCCAGATGCCATACTTTTGGAAATGGAACCAGAAGGACCAGGGAGTACCATGGGTGAATTTTGTATCTTTGCAAGAGGATGCTGTTTTCTCTCAGTGCCTAGAACAGGGCTAGGGGGATAAAAATCAGAGAGAAAGCAAAGTCACCTGGAAGGGAGCATTGTGGGATTAAGGGCAGAAGTGGAAGGAACTCTGTAGAACGATGTGGAAAGAAACTAGAAGGTAAGACTGGTGACTGGAGCTAAGGGGAAGGCCAGACAGAAACTGTTAAAGGTAGGTAGATGCTGTGAAACCTCAGTGGGAATTTGTTACAATGTGGAAACATCAAGGAAAGCACTACCCTGAGAACTTTGAGCCACTGTTTCTTTAAAAGCCCTTCCCTGGGAGCCCCACAACACCAAATCATAGGTGGGTCTGACGATAAGACCACTTCCTGTAGAGCTTCACAAAACATAGATGCAAAAATTACCCATCGTCGTTGCCATGATTAGTGAGTGAATAATAAATTATTTAATTGATTTCAACGAGAAATCTCTCTCTCTCTGTGTGTGTGTGTGTGTGTGTGTGTGTGTGTGTGTGTGTGTGTGTGTGTGTTTGCTTCCTCCATTTTTCTCTGCCTCGGAATGACAATGGCTTAGCCATGGGCTATTCTGGGCCCTTTCCACCCAGCTCGGTAATGAAGCATCTTTGTTAGCAGAAAGCTCTTAAAACAAAACAAACAAATGACTCGGGCTTTCGATTCCTAATCAAAGCCGGTGGACCCAGGTGGAGAGCTTCAAGGACAACTTTTGTTCTCCAGCCTGTCTGCCCACGGGGAGGTTTGAGGCTGGTAAAAAGGAGCTTGGCTCCCTGAGGTCCTCTTCGCAGAGAATGGAGTGTCTGTCACCAGAGTTGAGGGCTGCAAGCGTCCCATCCACCAGCCACTGATGAGACATGCAGTTGGAGATCCTCCTTCTAAAAGAAGACACGATTCATTAATGAATCATTAGGGAATGTGAGTTTTCCACTTCCTCTTACCACCCACACACTGGGGGCAAAACAGGCTCCAGCTATTATTTTTAACACAGAGTTTGGAATGAACCGAACCCTTTCAATTAAGCAGGCGTTTAGACCTCACAACTAAGAAATTATTAATGTTAATTGTGACTTCTTATTTTTTTTTTCCTTCCAAAGTGGGGGTTCTGGGCTGTTCTGTTAATTTTTCAAATAACTTGATTCAGCAAGGTCTATTTATAGTTTTGGTTTAGAAACTGGAGTTTTTTAATGGTTCTAAATTCCAGGTGGGGCCTCCTAATTACAACCTGCTTCTCCCGAGTATCCAGTGCACCCTCACAATACTTACGATGCCTAGGAGATGACTCAGTCTTTCTCCACAGGCCGAATCAGAGCCCGACAGACTGCGGACAGAAACCCAAGAGCAGAGACTTCAGGAACTCCAGTCCTGAGCTCCCCTTCCCCTGCGGCGAATCAACCTCCCACAGTGCAGTGGGTCTTCTGCATCTGGGAACACAGATGCTCATCTGCTCCTCTGCAAGGGTGTCTATCAAGACCCTTAGGGAGCCTATGTTCCGCCCTTTTGACTTCTCTCAACCTCTTTATGCAACTCCGTTAAAGACAGATGTGCTAGCCGGGCGGTGGTGGCGCACGCCTTTAATCCCAGCACTTGGGAGGCAGAGGCAGGCAGATTTCTGTGAGTTCAAGACCAGCCTGGTCTACAAGATCTAGTTCCAGGACAGGCTAAAAGCTACAGAGAAACCCTGTCTCAAAAAAACAAAACAAAACAAAGTCAAAGTATCTTTATTTGCAGATGATATGGTAGTATACATAACTGACCCTAAAAATTCCATCTGCAAACTTCTACAGCTGATGAACACCTTCAGGAAAGTGGCTGGATACAAAATTAATTCACAAAAATCAGTAGCCTTCCTATATACAAATGACAGGTATACTGAGAGAAAAATCAGGGAAAGAAGACCTTTTACAATTGCTTCAATATATATAAAATGTCTGGGAGTAACTCTAACTAAGCAAGTGAAATACTTGTATGAGAAACATTTCAAGTATTTGAAGAAAGAAACTGAAGATATCAGACTATGGAAAGAGTTCCCATTCTCATGAATAACTAGGATTAATATTGTAAAAATGACTACCCTATCAAAGGCAATCTACAGATCCAAAGCAATCCAATCAAAATGCAAGGCAGTTTTTCACAGAACTTCAAAGGACAACTTTTCCTCCTCATATGGAAACACATAGGCACAAACCCAGGATAGCTAAAATAATCCTGAATAATAAAAGATGGTAACGCCATTCCCAATCTCAACTTGTAGTAGAGAGCTATAGTAATAAAAACAACATGGTATTGACACACACAAAAAGAACAGATACGTTAATCAATGGAATGGAATCTAAGACCCAGACCTCAGACCCCATGCCCATAGAATCCTGATTTTTTTTTTTTATAAAGAAGCCAGAAATGCACACTGGGGCAAGGGGCAGCATCTTTAACAAATGGTGCTGCTCAAACTGGACAGCTGCATGTAGAATTCCAGAGATCCATACTATCTCTCTGAACAAAACTCAGTTCCAGAGACTTAAGCCAGAGACATTGAGCCTTGAAGAAGAGACACTGAGGAGTAACTTTGAACCTGGTGGCACAGGAAAAGACTTTTTTTTTAACAGAACATCATTAGCACAGGCACTCATATGAACAATTAATAAATGGGACCTCATGAAACTGAAAAGGTCCGGTACAGCAAAGGACCCTGTCAATCGGACAAAGCAGCAGCCTACAGAATGGGACAAGATTTTTCACCAATTCTGCATCCAATAGAGGGCTAATATCCAAGCCATCTAAAGAATTCAGAAACCTAGCTATCAAAGAAATAAATAACCCAGTTTAAAAATTGGGGTAGAGATCTAAACAGAGACTTTTCAAGAGAAGAAACCAAAGTGACCAAGAAACAAAGAAATGTTCAACATCCTCAACCACCAGGGGAATGCAGATCAAAACTGCTTTGTGGTTTCCTCTTGTACCTGTCAGCGTGGCTAAGATCAAGTGACAACTCATGCCGGCAAGAATGTGGAGTAAGGGGAACACTCATCCATTGTTGATGGGAGTGTGAGCTTGTATACCCACTGTGAAAGCCAGTGTGGCCATTCCTCAGAACGTTGGGAATTGATCTACTTGAAGATCCGGCTGTATCACCCTTGGGCATAGACCCAAAGGATGTTTTATACTACTACGCAGACACTTGCTTGATCATCTTCATTCATTGCGCTCTATTCAAAATACACAGAAATTGGAAACCACCTCAACAGAAGAATGGGAAAAAAATGTAGCACATTTACATATGGAGTATTACTTAGCCATCAAAAAAATGAAATTTGCTGTTAAGTGGATGGACTAGACCCAGGAAGATGAATGTGGTATGTATCCACTTACATGTGAATATTAGTTGTTAACCCAGTGAGATACCCAAGCTACAAGCCACAGAACCATAGAGAGTAGGTAGAGAGTAACAGTGTAGGAGTGGACAGATAGACCTCCCTAGGAAAAGAGAATAAAAAAGATAGTTATGGATTGCGGTTGCTGAGAAGAGAGAATGAAGCAGGGCAAGGAAAGGGGAGGGAACTAAGGGACAAGAGAGGGAATAGGAGAGAGACAGCTAAAATTCAGGGCCATTTGAGAGACAATATGGAAACCTAATACAGTAGAAGCTTCCTAAAATATATATACATATATGAAGGCAATCTAAATGAAACCACCAAATAGTAGGGAGACAGAGTCCCAAACTGGTCTTCTCTTGTCAGCAAATGAAGCTTTCAGTACCAGCATTGGGTTAAATTAATAGCACTGTTGACCAAAGGGATCCCATGGACATCCCTGAATGACACAGACTGTTGTCAAACCTATAGGTTGCTTCTATAAACTGACTGCAAGGTCCCATTGTTAAAGAAAACACCTATCCAATTCATTGAACATGGATAAGTCCAGACGACCCTACACAATGTTGTCACCCCTATGTTCTAATGTCTTTGGTATAGGCAGG
Organism: Arvicola amphibius; assembly: GCF_903992535.2. Lineage (NCBI taxonomy): Eukaryota > Metazoa > Chordata > Mammalia > Rodentia > Cricetidae > Arvicola > Arvicola amphibius. The sequence goes on from NC_052064.1 coordinate 30,274,262, forward strand.
TGCTTACCAAAAGAAAACATAAACACTGAGCCAGCCACAAAAGTTTTGATCTACAGTGGTATCCTAAATGCAAGATACACTAATAGGAGTAACCAACCAATATCTGACTTAAGTCTCATTCCACAAGATGGAACCCATACCCGACCCAGCGCGGATGAAGAAGAACCTAAGACTAGATAGCCCAGGGACCTAGCGTGAAACCAAATAATACTGTTATAAACAACAACTACAGCAAAATAGTGATAAAATGACCCCTAATGATGTTCTTCTCTACTCCTAGTTCAGTCAGTGGCTTCCTCAGCCATCATCACAGAAGCTTCCTCCTGTAGCAGATGGGAACAAATTCAGAGACCCATGGCCAGGCATTACACACACACACACACACACACACACACACACACACACACACACACACAGAGGGAGATTTGGAACCACTCAGCTCTAAACAGGCTATCTCTATCAAACCCCTCCCGTTAGGGTTCAGGAAATCCTGGGCAAGAAGAGACTGAAAGAGTTTAATAGCCAGAGGGGATGAAGGACAGCAAAAGAAACGAGGACTTCTAAATAAGCCCTGGCAGAGCTCTTAAGAACTCACAGAGAGGGAAGCAGCATGCATAGGGCCTGCCTAGGTCTGCACCCTGGAGCTGAAAGAAGAAGCGGACAGATGCTCCCATCCCTAACACAGAAGCAGTCTCCAATGGATAGCCACTTGCAAATGGCAAACTAGTGCTTCCCAACGGAGTCTCACTGGGAGGAACAAACCACTCTTGAGGGTAGGTTGATGGCCAACAGAAAGCGAACCCGGTGACGTCCTTGGAAGTTCCTTATCTCACAGGGTTGTGTCAGAGCTTTTCCCTTTTTCGCCCTAAATTTTATCTTATTATTTTTCTTTTAATTTCATTTATGTATTTTTATTCTCTTTTTTTACCATATCTTTTCTTTGTGTGTATATTTTGGCTTTGATTTTAGTGTTTTCACGTGATTCTAGCGTGTGCAAACGAGGGGACCTCTGCTTCTCTTGCCTTTTCTTGGGCTCGTTTCTGTTTATTTGCTTTGTTTAATTCCATGTGTAAGTTTTTGTTTTATCATGTTATATTATATTAATTATATTATATTATATTAATTATATTCATCATAACTTTTAAAAAGAAAGGAAATCTATTCCATTACCCACTGCCTATCACCGTCACGGAATCGTATAAAGATAGCATGGAGTGTTTACAATATCATGGAAACTATTTTCCAATCCTGCAGTCTATAGAACAAAAAGCTCCCCTGAAAGTCCCCTTTGCATTCCTTGATCCTCAACTGAGTCATTAATCTTCTCTTTCTAGATTCACTGTTGTTCCCGGAAGTCTTACTCTTCACACAGCTAATTGGACACTCATTGACCAATCTTCTCTACACTTTCCTGTGAAGAGTTGCTGATTGTCTAAATCTCTTTCTCAAACAGTAGCCCTGGACTCCCCCACATTTGCCTATCTAGGAACGTGTTAGAACTATGGATTCTCAGGTAAACTGAACTATAAACTGCGTCTTCATAAAGCCTTCTGATGATTTAAATATACATGTAATTTAGAGAAACACCAGTCTAGATATTTATACAATCAGAATTTAGGTCAGGACTATAATTACTTTAGAATGAATTAGAAGCCATGAAATTTTCATTCTTGAATCTGTTATTGTTGTTACGGGGAAATATTTGCCATGTCATGGTTAAGCATAAACGCTAAGATTATTCTAATGAAGCAAAATCTACTTAATTCTCTGTGTGTCTTTATGTATATATGCCTCTATGATATATATACATATATATATGCATTGCATCTACTCTTTTGCATATATATTAGTATCAATAGGTTTTCTATAGTCTATAATTACCCCATTTCTATGCCTATACTTTCCAAATTATTGCTTAAAATGTATTTCTGTCAGTTATGAAAATAATGTAAAAGTAACCAGAGATTGTTTTCAATAGCGTCCACTGAAGAATGAGAGTCGAACTTCTTGTCTATATTTCTACCTACACCGAGGTTAAGCTGTACCACGTTCCGCTATTTCAATCCATGATGGCTTCAGTCTCTCCCCTCTTGTTTGAGAGGAGGATGACAAGACCAGAATCTGCTGTTAGGAACGGCTTGATCCATTCATGACAGGATGGGAGTTAGAGGTTAGAAGTAGGAGTTGTGTTGCTTAATATCATTTCTCGTGACTCATCGAAGAGTTTGGCTTCTTGCCCCTACAGCTCTGGGTTCTGAAGGCTTAAAGCTGTTGAACACTTCTACTGGGGTATATGGGAAAAATCTGAAAGATGTGTAAGCTATACCCCTTCCCATGTTTTTCTGTGGGATCCTTATAGGGAGGAATCAAAATTCATAGGCATCTCTATGTTTGCCCTCGTTTCTCGACATGCCCTGCGCTAAGGCCAGGCTGTTCCTTGCACACTAGAAAACAGAAAAGCATGCTTGCCAAATGCGCCGTTTCCTGGGGCCACCTTTGATATGCCTGAAGAGTCCTGGTGTTATAATAAATAGAATAGTCACGATCTTGAAGAAATGATGGGGTGAGCGATTAGGTCAGACTTCGGAGACGCACCATGAGGAAAAGGAGTGGCCATAAGGCTGAGTATGAGGATTCTAGTCTGAGCAGCTAGAAGGGTTGAGCTGTCTTCCCTTGGACTTAGAAAGACCCTGAGAGGAAGAGGTTTCAGACACCAGACATTTGTTTCTAAACATGTTTCCTTTGAGATACATCACGGATATTGAAATCAAGCTTTCACGAAGGTAACTGGGTCTGAGCGGTGATGTTCAGTCAGTACTCGAGAGGAGATTAAAATATCATAGCCAGTCAGGAAAACAGCTCAGTGGCTGGGTAAAGGCTCAAGCAGGATGATTCGAGTTTAGTCGCTGGAACTTAATGGTGGAAATAGAGAAGCATCTCTGCAAGTTGTCCACTGACCGCTTGCTACCTGTGTGCCGTGGCCTGTGCTACCCGTGTGCCGTGGCCTGCACTGCCCGTGTGCCGTGGCCTGCACTGCCCGTATGCCGTGGCATGCACGTATCTGCAAACATACCAAACCATACTGCAAACCATACACAACTAAGCAAACAAATAAATATTACATTCAAATATGAATAAATTTAGCCTTATCTATGTCTATGCAGACACATCACCACTAAAAGAGGGTGCACTTGGGAGTGCCCCCAGGGCCCGGAGAAGCTGGCTGAGTCTTTCTCACAGGAAGCTGTATTTAGGAAGCCAGACTCCTCCTCGGACCGCATCTGCCTCTGATTTGCTACATCTGTCCTAGGGCTTTCCCTTCAGAACCTCTCCCTTTTCTTTCACCTCCTACCACCCTTGACTTTTCAATGGAAATATTACAACTATTCTTTTAAGCGAGTATTTCTTGCCCATTTTGGGTGCTTCAGAAGGCCTGTGGTAATGGCTCCGGGCCAAGGAATTTTCCCAAGAAACAGAGCATGGGCTTCATTGGGCACCGAGTCAGCAGCTCCAAGGAAAGTGACAGACAACGCAGATAAAAGCCCCCAGCATCTTCGTCCTGGTTCCTTTTCATCATCTCTCACCGCCCTGCCGATCTCCTGCCATCTCGAAGGCAGTCTATTGAGCTACTGGACGTCCACACGAAGATCTGACTACTCAGTCTTTGCACGTCCGCCCACCATGAAAAGACAGAGAGCTTGAACGAGCGCTTGTCTGCACCAGCTTTGGGTCCTCACATCTGTAGAATACAGAGTTGGGCTAGGTCATGTCCGTGGTCGTTTCCAGTTCTAAAGTTCTGTTAACTACTAAGTAATTTAAATGGGTCAAGACATTTCCATGTTAATTTGCCCCAAATTCAGAACTAGGTATCTGTATCAACTCTAGCCATGACCATCGAGGAACTATATTGATTTTATTGGTACACTTGGCACCAGCAACAGTGACATTTTAGCTTTGACAAAAGCAGAACTATAGCCTCTAGAACAAGCAAAAAAAAATATTTAATCACCTCTGGAGCTTTTTAATATTCAAATTTAATAGTTTTGGAAATTTGGGTACTTATTTCTAATTACATGTTAGTTGTTCATATTAATGTAACATTTCCATGTATGCATATATCACGCTAACCTCCCAGCTACCTTCTCTTAGCCTTCCTTTCCCACCGCAACCCACCACCCCTTCCCCAATAAAACCATCTGCTGCTTTTACGTTGTCTAATTTTCAAATGTAGTTCATACCCACGGGAGAAAACAAGATACGCTTGTCTTTCTGCATCTAACCTGCTTCACTTAACATGATAAGCTTCAGTTCCGTCTGTTCTCCTGCACTCGAGTTTGTTCTTATTTATGTCTAACTAAAACTCCATCCTGTGTCTGAGGCCCATTTTCTTTGTCAGCTGTTGATGAGCACCGAGGCTATCGCTGTAGTTAGAGTATCGTGAACAGTGTAACAATGTAGCCGGTACATAGGTCTCTCTGTTGCGTGCTGACTTCCTTTCGCTGAGTATAGAATCAGGAGGTAGATAAATGTTTCCTATATGGCAGTTTTCAGCTTTTTAAGGAACCTCTATACTGTTTTCCACAGAAGTTGTGCTAATTTACATCGCCCCCAAGGACTATAAGGGGCTTTTCTTTCTGCCAGGTAACATTCTGTACTTTTTGTTAATTGTTTTAAGTGCCTCAACATGTCAAAGCACAGTCAAGCATTGGTATCGTAAGTTATTACTTAGGTATATAAGGTTGCTTTCCCATCTGATTTACAAAATAATTTCTTGGTTCTTATTATGAAGGGCAAGCCAGGATGCCAAAAATGTCTTGATTCCACACAGCGTTGCTCGTTTTTTTTTTTAAATTAACGTTCTATAAATATCAATAATTGAGCCAACTTAAAAATAACTAATTTAGTCCAGCAGTGAGTGGAAATCATTTTTATTAATATTAAAATGACTCTTTTCCCATGATAATAACTGTTAATATAACATACTAAGAATAACCTCGTGTTTACTTGGGCATGGGAATTTCTGAGAACTGTCAGAGTCGCTGGGAAGGACCAGAAGGACCCAAGAACAGAGGGAGAGGAAACCACTTTGAAAAGGTTAGTTTCCTCATGTAGAGTCATGCTTCCGATCTAAATAATTCTGATAAAGCTAGATAACTCAGGAGGAGAAAACAAAAGCTCAAACCGGTATCTTGGGTGTCCAGCTTAATGTTCCAGTAGAATCAATTCTCTGGACTTTTTTTTTCATACCTCTGGTGCACACCTCTGGTATACCCAGATGGAAAGTAGGAAAGAGAGAAATTGCATGACGCAATGCTTTCTTCTAAAAAGCAATCACTGATATTTTCTGAATTCATGGGAAACAAACATTCTGTTACATTTCTTTAAAAATAAATAAAAGCTAAGTTCTCGACAGGAAAAGAAGCTTTAGAGCAAATGAGAAACCCTCTTTTGATCATGTGGCTGGCCCCTTTTCTGTCACGTCCTAAATTTCCATTGCGTAAACAGGGTGTCTTTTTATTTAGACTCCATGTGTAGATTATATTTATGTAGGAAGGTGTACACTCGACTGTGAAAATCAAAACAGAAGTAGCAGATGAGAGACCTCTCCCTGAGCCAGCTCAGAACAAAAACCCCCTTCATCCAGCATGAAGATACGATATTTAGGATTCTATTCTCACTTAATTATCAAAACATACGAGGATGAGAGATGGATTTGTACAAATTACATCCAATCATCAAGATCCCAGTCTCTCTTCATTCACTTGTGCCAGGAACCCTGATGATGGTCAGACGTACACAACCCAGAGAAGCAACAGTGGATGTTCCTGATGAGAAATACTGTCTCATTTATACTCAAAGTTCTCGTTCAGAGAAACACAGGCATGCCTTTGTCCTAAGCAAGGTTGCTATTTAAATGAAAATTTAAGATACTTGGAGAATTGCTTTCCAGATTGCAAAAGTAGTTTTCATAAAGCAAAATGTTGTGGAATAATCTTTTTGTACACTGTGAAGATGTGTCACTCTGATGGGTTTAATAAGGAAGCTGAACTGCCGGTGGCTAGGCAGGATTTCCAGACAGAGAGGACACTGGGAAGAATGAGGAGATGCCAAGAGATATAGAGGAAGCAGCATGGGCATTACAAAGAAAAGATAACTGGGTTATGTAAAAGAACATAGATTAACAGATATGAGTTAATTTAAGTTACAAGAGCTAATTAGAAACAAGCCTAACACAGGCTATGGTGGCACATACCTTTAATCCCAGCACTGGGGAGGCAGAGGCAGGTAGAGGTCAGAGTGGTCTACAGAGCGAGTTCTAGGACACATAGGGCTGTTACACAGAAAAACTCTGTCTTGAGAAACCCAAAAAGAAAAAGAAGCAGGAATAAGTTATCAGCCAAGCTTTCATAATTATTAAGAAGTCTCTGTGGATATTTGGGAGCTAGCTGGAAGGACAAATAAAGACTCAGAACAACAGAGGAGATCATTTGAATGATATATATGCAACATAATGATTCATCACCCTAAGGGGAAAGAGTATATCTCAGTTGTCAAGTTCTCCATCAAAGATCAGCCTATGTAGACCAGAGAAGTAAAGCAGAAGACATGTGCTTCACCCTTGCCTTGTAGAATGCTATTTTCATTCAGATAAATATGGCTCAAGTAGAAAGGAACAGAAACACGCGGTGTCGAGTTTGGTATTGCCTCTCCCTAAATCATCCGTTGAAACTCGGTATCGTGAAGTCATTGTTTGGTAAAATGAAATGTAGTATACAATGGCAGAACCAAAAGAACGTGGCTCAGCAAGGACCATGAGGGTACTTGACTAAATAGGAGGTGGCTGTTAGAGTGGACCTCAGAAGTGGAGGGTTTTGTTGATGAGGAGACACTCCTTCCTGACCTGGGACTTGAGTATCCTGACCAAAACACTTAGATCCAATCCTAGTATCACTGAATCCTAAAATCACTGACGAGTGATTCCTAAATGACCAAAATGATGATGATGGTGATGATGGTGGTGATGGTGGTGGTGATGGTGATGGTGGTGGTGGTGATGGTGGTGATGGTGGTGGTGATGGTGGTGATGGTGGTGGTGATGGTGGTGGTGGTGGTGGTGGTGATGGTGGTGATGGTGGTGGTGATGATGATGATGATGGTGGTGATGGTGATGGTGATGGTGATGGTGGTGGTGATGGTGGTGGTGATGGTGGTGGTGATGGTGGTGGTGATGGTGGTGGTGATGGTGATGATGGTGATGGTGGTGGTGATGGTGGTGGTGATGGTGGTGATGGGTGGTGTTGTGGTGTGGTGGTGGGATGTGTGTAATGGTGGTGGTGCTGGTGCTGATGGTGATGGTGGTGGTGCTGGTGGTGGTGGTGGTGGTGCTGGTGGTGGTGCTGGTGCTGCTGGTGCTGCTGGTGGTGGTGCTGGTGGTGCTGGTGGTGCTGGTGGTGCTGGTGGTGGTGCTGGTGGTGCTGGTGGTGGTGGTGGTGCTGGTGGTGGTGCTGGTGGTGCTGGTGGTGGTGCTGGTGGTGCTGGTGGTGCTGGTGGTGCTGGTGGTGGTGGGTGGTGGTGGGTGGGTGTGCTGGTGGTGGTGCTGGTGCTGCTGGTGGTGGTGGTGCTGCTGGTGCTGGTGGTGGTGGTGGTGCTGGTGGTGGTGGTGGTGGTGGTGCTGGTGGTGGTGCTGGTGGTGGTGGTGATGGTGGTGGTGGTGATGGTGGTGGTGATGATGGTGGTGATGGTGGTGGTGATGGTAGTGGTGATGGTGGTGGTGGTGATGGTGGTGGTGATGATGGTGGTGATGGTGGTGGTGATGGTGGTGGTGGTGATGGTGGTGGTGATGATGGTGGTGATGGTGGTGGTGATGGTGGTGGTGATGGTGGTGGTGATGGTGGTGGTGATGGTGATGATGGTGGTGATGGTGATGATGGTGGTGATGATGATGATGATGATGGTGGTGGTGATGGTGGTGGTGGTGGTGATGGTGATGATGTGCCACTTAAAGCATCAGAATCAAAGCAGATAGGTTCACCGGTAGAACGTTTGTACCTATTCAATGACCTGCAGGATAAAGACCAGCACGGAAGAAGAGGAGGCATCCCTCAGTACTCATCCCCACTTCCAACTTGGCCAAGATTGAAAATCAAAAACAAGAACCTATTTGGATGGAATAGCAGAGACTAGTATCACTCAACAAGATTTAATTAATGCTAGGGAGGTGCTTTGCGGAACATGCCTTCTCAAACCACCTGTGCGGTACCTGCAAAAACCAAGCGTATTATGACATATGACAGGCACCCCTAAAAGTTTAAAAATACTTCGGTGGCCACGATCTATTTACTACAGCATACCGACACTGTCCCTAGTCGCTCGCATACATCCATGCATCTGGCTAATGCATTATTTCCAACACTCATCTATAAGAAATGTTAGAAGCAGTTTTCATTCACTTGGAATAAACAACAGGGCACCACCATGATCTTATCCCGAGACTAAATTAACTTTCATGCCCACGAATGGAGAGCATTGCACTTAGGCAGGGCTTAAAAATGTTAAAAATGTGCCTGCTTTTTCACTTTATGGAAGGAAAGAAGTAACCCGTGGTAAAAATGTACACAGGTTCCCAAGACGTAGAAAATAAGTTCACTGCTTGATCATGAACTTCAAAGGAGGTTAGAATGCAAAGCAAGAGGACTATAGAGAAAGCTCATATGGATGAATATAAAGAATGAATAAAAATCTTTGATGTGGACATTTTTCATGAATTCAATATTATGAATTCCTTCCTCAAGAAACTGATCAAGATGGCATTGCTGCTAAGTGGACCCTCTGTGGATGAAAAGGAAAATAATCGCACCCTGGATAAGCTGCCATCTCTTCAGGAGTCAAGCCAGCCTTCTCCTGGCTCACCACAAGAATTTTCATCACACCACACTCCTTTCCCATACAGAAAGATCACTACAAAAAAATTTGATCAGGACCGGGCTAAGGAGACGGAGCAGAGAGTAAAAACGTTTGCCTCCAAGCACAACGCCCCGAGGCTCCTCCCCAGAATGCACATGGCAGAAGGAGAAAACTGACCCCAGAAAGGTTTTCTCTGACCTCTACTCATGTGTCATGACACACATGCACACACGGGAAGAAAATACATACATGAATTAGTAAATAAATATAATAACAACTTCCGTGGACTAAGGTCAGTCAGTTTCCTGTTATGATAAGGGGTTGAGAGAAACAACTCAAAGCTTGAAGAGAAGAGAGGTTTGTCTTGGTTCTTATTCTCAGAATTCTTAGTACAGCCTCGGCGACAGCCATCGCTATGGGCTGAACCAAGGCAAAATGTATGGCGCTCACTCCAGGGTGGTGCCATGGCTTGGAACCACAGAAGGGAAACCACAAGGAGCCACAGCAAGATAGAAACCTCCGTGCCACATTCCCAGGAACTTGGCTGCTCCGTCCAGGCCCCACCTTTCCATAATGGCATCCATTATAAATCTATTGGGGATCAATTCATTGATAAGGAGATTGGATGAATATGATCCTGGCTTAGCAGGATCTAAATTGGGCAAAGTCATTTTTCCAAAATGACCTTCCACTCAGAAGCAGAGGGCATAAACAAAAATGATGGCAAAATATTGGTTGCAGCCACTGGACGGTTAACGGTTCCAATAAGAAAACTTCTACCCATGGTTAAGTGTCCAGTTTTCAAGGATTTTTGCTCCTTTTCCCACTAATGTGCTGGCTTGTTATTTTCGTGAGTTAACACTTAATAGGACGAGATTAATAGATAACAGTGAAGTTACCTAAGGAAGACAACGCCACGTTTTAGTTTCCCTTAACGAGTCCTGCTGACTTGTGGTTTTTCTCCCAGAACACTCACAAGGTGTCGACAATTTAAATGACGAGGACATGAATCACGGCGACAGAATACTTCCCATCAAAAGCCCTGCCTCTCACGAAAGGCCTGACCACCGAGGTTCTTTTCTCAGCTACCTATTGTGCCAGAGCTCAGCGCCAGTCTCCTTCATAAATTCTGCTCCGTGAGTAAGCAGTCAGCCAACGGGCATGAAGCAGGAAAAAATCAGGTGATAGCCGGTATGAATACCAGAACGTGCCCAAGCAGTGGTGGCGCACGCCTTTAACCCCAGCACTTGGGAGGCAAGATCTCTGAGTTCTAGGCCAGCCTTGTCTACAGAGTGAGTTCTAGGACAGCCAGGGCTATACAGAGAAACCTTGTCTCAAAAAAAACCAAACCAAACAAACAATAATAATGATAATTAATAATAATAAATAATCAGACCATAAACAGGGATGTGCTGAGACAGAACTATCCTCCTCTGGCTGCATTACCTTTGTTTATTTGGCAAGCCTTCTTTTCTACCAGGCTTTTGGAACTCCAGAGTCATTGAAATGGGTTCTCTCCTCTTCCAGATGTCAAGTTAAGTTCTAAGAGTCTAATAAAGTATCAATGGGTTTGATAAGAAGGAGAGCAGATGATGGGACGGATGGTCAATCCCTGTGACCTCACTAGGATTTGCTGAGAACTGCAGCAAGCGCTCAAACCATTAGCTGATACCTAGGAAGTGCTGTGTAAACTAACTGGTGTGTGCTTACCAGGGTGTATAGCTGCTCAAGTCGCTTCTACTTAATTCTCTGGGTTACTATGTAGAAACTGACTAACCCAAGCATCAGCTTACAAGGGCAGAAGGGGCTGTGCATTCGTTCAGGGAAATAAAACATACCCATTCTTAATCTATATCTTAATGCAGAATCAAAAGACCAGGGAGCATGTATGCCAATATTAAAAGTTAAGTCCCGGAAATTGCAGCCACGTGGACACATTTCCACGAGCATCGATAACCTAAAAATGTTTATGCCGGTGATCGTCAGTCAACTCTCAGCTGTATCTCAGTTAACTATCAAATAATGGGCTTCCCCACAGTCTTCATCCTCTGCCTCTTCCCACTGTCTGTTCGGCATCCAGCAAACCAAAGCGCTAGCCAGATTCTCTCGGGATTTAATTCCCGATAAATGCGTACATCTGTACAAACTTGTGCTGAAAAACCACAAGCTTGCTTTCCTGACACCAGGACATAATTTCATTTCTCCCGGGGAAGAAAATCATGTGGAGCTGAGCACAAAAGCCTTCTCAAGCAAGATCTTTGTGAACACACCCACAGCAGGGAGAATCTCTCACTCCTTAGTACTTAACTGTGGTCAGCTGTTGACCACCGACAATGACATGGGCATCCCCACGAGGCCACATAATGACCTGGAGAGAAACCTCCTTAAATCACGGTTTAGGACTCAGCACGGCAGGTATCTCTTTGGCCTTAAGTCTGAGCTGGTCCTGCCTCTCAGCCCCTTGGCAGAAGGTGGTGTTTAACACAGCACCTGTTGGTTCCTGGCATGAACTTTGGGGGCCCTCTAAAGATGACCGTTCCCAGTCTAATTAGATGGAAAGCCACCTGGGAAGTGGCATGGGCTTCATTCCCCAAAGGGGGGTGGGTCACACACTGTGTTACCTGGACAAACAGCATTTCTTATCTCCAGTCCTCAAACTCTTCCTTCAAGTGACATTTCTGGTCTCCCCCATATTTAAGAAATAGGATTGTTTACCAAGCCTCTGCTAAGATACCAAGCAAAATAATAGGAGGATGTTTCTATCCACGATTGTCTTCTATGAGAGCCCTGTAGGACAGCACTGTATACATGTTCTACATACATTAATTTATAATCTTTTCTGCCATGAAGAGCCTTTGTAAGCCTGACTGAGCTTCTTTAAAAACCTTGACTGTCCCAGGTCACGGTGCCGCTGTGTGTGAAAGAATGTTCCAACCGGTGTCTGCTGATCTCAAGTGGTTCTCAGCACGGCTCTCTAAGAGGTGGAAAAGAGAAAGAAATCACTCAGTTGCAAGGATTACGTTAGTCTCCAAAGACCTAACAAATTCCAACCCTAGGCTAACAAAGAAAGAAACAGCAGGGGAATTGCTCATCGGTTAATCATTGCTTTGTCGGTAATGGGACGTCTCTGATTTGGACCCTGTGCTAATTCCCTCAGAGCTCAGGTCAGAATGTGTGCCGAGCAGAAACCGCAGAACCACAGGCTGCTGCCCTGAAGTTCTCATTGCCCATCTCAAAATCCTGTCTCCAAAATGCTACTGGCATCACTGGGAGAAAATGGTCCCCATTGAAGGGACTGAGTATAGAGGAATCCTGTGTAGGCTGGGCAGGGTTTTCGAGAGAGGAGAGGGCAGGTCAGCTTCTACACTAGAGTGTTTTTTCACTTTTAGAAATACTTTCGTACAATAAGTAATAAATGTAGCTAGAAATTATAGTATTGTACCACCTCATGCCACCGCTCGAGGGACTTGATGTGTCCCATATCAGAGAAACAGAAGAAATTAGCAAGTAAAGATGTCTTTGTTGGGGTTTTAGTTTTATTTCTCTCCTCTCCTCTCCCTTCCCCTCCCCTCCCCTCCCCTCCTCCCCTCCCCTCCCTTCCTCTCCTCTCCTTTCCATCCTTCCTATCTCCTTCCCCCTCCTCCTCTCCTCTTCCCTTCATTTCTATTTCTACCCTTTTCTTTTCTCTCTCTCTCCTGATTCATTCATATGCCCGCTCCATCCCTCCCCTCCCTCTCCTTCCCTCCCTTTCTCCTCCTTTCCTCCATCCCTTCCCTCCCTTTTTCTCCCTCCCCTTCATATCTCTCTCTTCTTTATATTCGCCCATCTCTCTTCCTCTCTCCCTCTCTCCCTCTCTTTTCCTCCCCTCCCTACCCCCCCCACACACACTTCATAAGAAATACAAGGATAAAAATGTAACTGTAGAGAAGTTGTTTTTATTCTCCGGGTTGGTAATTCTTTCCTGCATCTCTTCCCAGAATTGGCATGGGCTGCATAATAGTTTCATTAACAGTGCTCTTATTAGATTTCAGGGGTGCCCCACCCGGAATGTGTAACTGGAGTCTGTGTATCTAAACCAATCCACACAAAGAAATCTGACAATTAGGAAATTTTTAATGCGATTAATCAATCTTTGAAAATGGCAAGCCGTTTATTAGGGCACAGTTAAGCGATGACGCAAGAGTGTAATTTGTAAACGAGGAACAACGGGGGCTGATTCATTACTTTAAGACTTAAATCATGCTGTTTACCTGCTTTCCCTCAACACCGGCGCGTTGTAAAAATCAGCACTAGGATTTAAACAGTTCCACATTCTCTTTCCGTGAATGCCCATCGTGTGGGTCACAGTTCTAACGATAAACACAATTGATTTAATCTCTTCTAAACAAGTTGCCCTGTCCCATATCATAAGGAGCATATATTAAACCAAGGCTCCCACCATTCATTAGCATAGATGATTTTATTAATTGCACTTAGGACTACCTGCTCATCTTTGTTTGGTGAATGACGTCCATACAGTTTCTCTTGCATTTTTCTTCGCTGTGTTTTGTTTAGCTATAAACTACACACCTTGAGTCATTGAAGCCTGGGCAAGCTCAATTTGTAAACCCCGCAGTCTCTGGAAGACAGTCTGGCAGAGAGTCCAAGGGAAGAGAAAGACTGAAGGCTATGAACAGAAAATTCAAAGAAAATAGAAAAATTGTCAATAGAGATACACAGTGACAATTGCCCACTCGCCCGTTTGGTGTGGACACACAGAAATCAGGATGCCCGTCTTCTCTTGGTATGAGAATAAACAAGAATATTACTTAACCATCCTAGGTAGCACCTGTGAAGCCGTGCGTGCAAGCCTTGCCCTTTGACTTACTACGCCAGGTTGTTCCCCTAGAATCAATAAAGACGATTACTGAAGGACATGTACAGGAATGTCCCTAACAACAGTTTGCAACACCCCCAAACTAGAAACCATTGCAACATCTGTTTATTTTAGGAAAAGGGACGTTGTAGTCTGTGCGTATAATGGCGTGCTATTCACTAAGGAAACTGAATCAATTCCAACCAAGCACATCATTGCTTCAACCAGCAATTCTGAACTTGCTACCTGCTCCCAAGCACATAAATCAATACCACTGTGCTAAGGGCTCAAACATAAAGATTGAGAAGACAGTTTGACACTACATCAATCTAGTCATATAACAAAATAACTGACTGCTCAGCCTGTCATCTTCACAGACATAGGTTGTTAACCAGGCTTACAGTATCAGACATGGGTTCCCTCCCATGGAGCAAGCCCCAGATACAGTCAGATGGTAACTGATTACTCCTATAACACCATTGCACAGGTGAGTACATCTTGCCCAGCAAGTTGGGATTTTATGTCTTTGTTTGATTGTTTGTCTCTTTGTAGGCTTATAGGGTTATTAGTGGGGCTGGACCATTTATGCCTTTTGTCTCCCCGGAAACCTTACAACACCTGCTGATATTTTGGAAGCTCTGCAGCTGGGAGGAAACTTCCAGCCAAGCTTCAACTCTGTTTTTGCAACAGGGGAGTGTAATGCCTTCTCCTCTGGGTCTGGAAGGCAACCAAGAAGACTGACAAGAATCTCTACTGGTTTAGGGGCCTCTCAGGCCACCCCGACAAACTCCTGAGGAGGTATCCCACACTCAGGATTGGGAGTTTTGTTTAGTAACATCTTATTTCTGGAGGCCACATTAACTAGTCATGTAAGGTAAGTCCCTTCCAATCTCTCATATGTTTTATTCGGGTTATAAGTATGTCTCTATATAGTTTTTGGTTTGTTTGTTTTGTTTTTCGCGACCAGTTTCTCTGTGACTTTGGAGATTGTCCTGGAACTAGCTCTTGTAGATTAGGTTGGGTCTTAGATTTCAGTACAGCGATTTCTCAGAAAACTGGGAAACAACCTATGTCAAGACCCAGCATTACCACTTTGGATATATACCCAAAGGATACTCAATCATACCACAAGGACACGTGTTCAACCATGCTCATTATTTGTAACAGCCAGAACCTGAAAACAACCTAGATGCCCCTCACTCAAAGAATGGATAAAGAAATGTGGTACATTTACACAATGGAGTACTACACAGCAGAAAAAAAGACATCTTGAAATTTGCAGGCAAATGGATGGATCTAGAAAACATCATATTGAGCAAAGTAACCCAGACCCAGAAAGACAAATATCATATGTCCTGACTAATAAGTGGCTTTTAGACATAAAGCAAAGCAAACCAGCCTACAATTCACAATTCCAGAGCACCTAGACAACAAAGGAGACCCTAAGAGAGACATACATGGATCTAATCCTCATAGGAAGTAGAAAAAGACAAGATCTCCTGAGTAAATTGAGAGCATGGGAACCATGGGAGAGGGTTGAAGAGGAGGGGGAGAAAGGGAGGAGAGTGAAGAAAAATAATATAGCTCAATAAAACAAAAAACAATAAAAACTTTAAAAAAGGAATCTTTAGTTATTTCTTTTAATCAGGAACGCTTCTCTTTGCAGTGAGTAGTTGTGAATTTAGAGATTCATGGCTTCCCTGTATGCCATGAATACGCGATGGTTGAGGACTTAGCCACAAACAAGACACCTATGCTATCGCTCCAAGAACATTGCAGGAGACAGAATGGGAAGTATTTGAGACTCAGATGACAGAGTAAAAGGCTGAGAGATACCATTTCTCCAAACGTAATCCAGCCATTGCAAATCACGAACTCGCAAGAGCCGCTTTGCCTAGACGAGACCATCCCTGACAACAAGCGGTTGTGGAAAGAGGAGGCCCCTGCTCATGGGGCTCAACTCTTTACTGAGGAACTACTAACTACTGATAGATTCTGGGAGACGGAAGCCAAGGTCCTCTGCTGTGTGCTGCTGAACACTACCAGGCTCCAAGAGATCGCTCCAACCCCATAGTAGACCAAAGCACAAAGACCAAAAGACAGGAAGGTGAGGGGAAGGAGACCGAGTGGGTAGGGGTGATGGCGGTCATTATATATCTCATCTATGTGTGAAATTGTCAAGGAAAAAATTAAACGGATACAATTTTTTCTTCATTTTTATTCCTTATAAGCGCTTCCTTATGCACCAGTAAATGTTGGCGCTTCCAATGCGCTGTTCCCAACCACTCAGCTCTTCCTGGGACCTCAGCCCGTTCGTTGATATTAATTACTATGTACGCACTGCAGAATGGCTCCTCCAGGTCTGGTGTCCTCAACCAAACAGTACAGCCGGGTAAATGTTTCTTCTCAGATCTCCCGCACACATCTTACATCTTACCCGACGTCTTCTCTCAAGAAACCTCTTCCTGTGACTCCTCCTTTCTCAACACCTAGCCACTCAGACCAGATTCTTCCAGTCGCCCTGGGCACTGCTGTCTGGCTCGCAGCTCTGCCAGCAGGCTATGCAGTCTGCGTTTGTTAAGTAGAATTTCCACTCTCCATCCAACTGACTGTTGTCTCGCTCCATCTCACCCCCTGGACCTCATCTTCTGCAGCTCTCTTCCCTGCCAGTAAGTTCCTTAAACAGCTGAATACGATCAACATCATTTGCTTCAAACACAGTGAGTCCTCCTCCCTATGGAGTAAAGTCCAAACTTCAGTGTCTGGCTTTCCCATCTACCGCTGTCTCATGGGTAAAGCTGGGGTCACATGTCCTGGGGAACTCTGGAGTCCCAATGTCTGCAACGCCTGAGTCTGTTTGCAGAAGGGTAGCCTAATAAATACGTTGTTGACACACAGATCTGGAATGAGTCATACTAACTCAGGAGGGGAGATACACTCAGGATGCTAGGAACCGAGAGTCCATCACCAGCCCTTGTGCCTGAACCCTCCATGTAAACTTTATCATTATCTTTATGGAACTATCTGTGTTCTGATCATATCACCTCATCGGGTCTGACACACATCACCCAGAACGGAGAAAGAAAGCGTGAGTGAGTCTTTTCTGCTGTGTGTGCTATCTTCCTCCTCGTATTCAACAGAAGAAAGTCGTTCTACTCCAAGAGCTTCATGACAAGGGTCAGAGCATCCTCCTGAGTGACTGAATGCCTACTCTCCTGGAGGTTTTTGTTATTTTGTAAAGTAAGCAGGTCCTCCTCCTCAACGTCCTCTCTTACCTCTGTTCACTGCATGGACATTGTGGTCTTTCATGTCCCGTTAAACATTCTGAATGAAGAAGATAAAGAGTGGGTTTTCTTCAAGCCATCCCTTTCCCACTCTAACAACTGGCCCTCACCCCTCTGTTCCCCACTAGGGAAAGGGTCCAGAAGGATGGGTGACGTTGATATTGGAAAAGATGGTGATCTAAGAGTGTTTATCATGGCCTCAAAGAAGACAAATGTGGGCAGTGGGCTTGCATTTCACATGATTGGATCATGATTCGCCATTCGCATCTTTCTTTTTTTTTCTCATTTTTTAATTAAAGATTTCCATCTCCTCCCCTCCTCCTCCTCCCCCTTCCCTCCCCTCCCTTCCACCCATACCCCCACTCCACCCCTCTCCAAAGACAAAGAGCCATCAGGGTTCCCTTCACTATGTTAAGTCCAAGGTCCTCCCAGCTCCCCCTAAGTCCAGGAAGGTGAGCAACCAAACTGACAAGGCTCACAGTGAGCCCGTCCATGCTGTAGAGTTCATGTTCATTGCCATTGTCCTTGGTTTCTCAGTCCTCCTCCACTGTCAGCCACATTCAGAGAGTCCGGTTTGGTCCCCTGTTCCATCACCCATTCCAACTGGACTTGGTGGTCTCCCGTTAGATCTGTCCCACCGTATCAATGGGTAAAAGAGATGCCCAATCATATTACAAAAGCATTTGTTCAACTATGTTTATAGCAGCATTATTTGTAATAGCCAGAACCTGGAAACAACCTAGATGCCCTTCAGTGGAAGAATGGATGAAGAAAGTGTGGAATATATACATATTAGAGTATTACTCGGCGGTAAAAAACAATGACATCTTGAATTTTGCATGCAAATGGATGGAAATAGAAAAAAACATCCTGAGTGAGGTAACCCAGGCCCAAAAAGATGAACATGGGATGTACTCACTCATAATTGGTTTCTAGCCATAAATAAAGGACATCGAGCCTATAATTCGTAAAAAATCCTAGAGAAGCTATATAAGAAGGTGAACCCAAAGAAAAACATATAGTTATCCTCCTGGATATTGGAAGTAGACAAGATTGCCGGACAAAAAATGGGAACATGGGGGTGGGGTGGGATGGGGGGATGGGGGGATGGGGAGAGAAAAGTGTGAAGTGGAGGATAGGAAGAGCTTGGGGGAATAGGATGGTTGGGATATAGGAAGGGTGGATATGGGACAAGGAATTATATATCTTAGATAAGGGAGCCATTCTAGGGTTGGCAGAGACTTGACTCTAGAGGGGTTCCCAGGTGTCCAGGAAGACGCCCCCAGCTAGTTCCTTGGGCAGCTGAGGAGAGGGTGCCAGAAATGTCCAGATCCTATTGCCATACTCATGAATATCTTGCATATCACCATAGAACCTTCACCTGGCATTGGATGGAGAAAATGACAGAGCCCCACATTCGCATCTTTCTAAAAACTTGGTAAGATTTGACTTCGTGGTCATCATTGCTGAATCCTAGAAACCACCTTTGACAAGCAAGTATTTTCCAGTGGCCAAATGGATGGCCTGGTAAGAAATCCCACACCTATCATTAAAGGCTTGGGGGGGGGGGAGGAACCTGCAGAGCACAAATGCATATACTGATTCAACTTCAGAAGGTTCCAGAAGGCCGTGACAGTGGCCATTATAACAATACAGGTACATTTTCCTTGGGATGGGACCATCAGATAAACCAGATATAGCAACACTCTTGACAATAAAGAACATAAATGAACAGGGTGTGCACTCTGAAAAGGGAAATCGAAATACTTCTTCCCTTCAACGCTCTGCTCTTTGTCGGCAAGTCAAAAAACTTCAGATGGGACTGTGAGCCTACAGCACATATTTTAATCAAATTGTTGATCTGTAGATAGGCTCCTTGGATAAATGTTTTTCCTGGGATCCTGAGCTTCCTGGAGTGGCTATAACACTCTACTCAGGATCTCTGCCAGGCAGGTACTACAATGCCCTGGCATCTACCAGTCCCTCACTCCAAACGACAGACTCTGCGTACCCAAAGGCAAAAGCTAGTCTGCTTCTCCAATCCCAGAACCAACACAATGTCTAGAGAATAAGAAGGGTTTTCATAAGGCTCGCATTGCCCTGAAAAACATAAGCCTGCCAGCTGCTTCTTAGAAGTGATTGATAAAAGATCCCTAAACACTTAAATTAAAGCCAACATTCTTATGCTACCTGATCCCTTTGCAAAGGACAGGTTTGCAAGGCAGGGTACACTTAGAACCTTACGCAGACACAGGCTGTCACCAATCAGCTAAGCAGGGAAGACAAGTTATGTTCTCTTGTTGAGGTTTACAGACACTGATTCACCTATAGCAGACAATGGGTACAAGGAAACCCCAGACATTACAAAGGAAAAGACAGACAGTGATACAGAAAGAAAGAAAGAAAGAAAGAAAGAAAGAAAGAAAGAAAGAAAGAGAGAGAGAGAGAGAGAGAAAGAGAGAGAGAGAGATGAGGAGAGAGGGAGGAAGGGAGGGAGGGAGGGGAGGGGGAGAGAGATGGAGGGAGAGAGAGAGAGAGAGAGAGAGGAGAGAGAGAGAGAGAGAGAAAGAAAGAAGAGGTGAAAATGACATTTCCTTGTTTATCAGCATGTGACCACTGGCTCCTTCACTTAGAGAGAACAAAGTGCTGCCAAGGGCTCTTGTCAGAAGTAAAATGGCTGACTTGGGCAAGGCCCGCAAGAAGGCCATTGACTCTCTGTGCTGGAAATGCCCCCTCGGCTTCCCTGTACATTGCCAGCAGAAAGGATCTTAACACTTTCTCTTCTTCAAGATCCCCTCTCCTCCGCAGATGCACAAAGTATCAAATGAGCAAAGACTCCAGCAGGAGCCCCACAGCCACACTTCAAAGCAAGAAGAATTAGGTACTGAGCCAACTCAAGACCAGGAAATAGATGGCGGATGGGAGCCCTCTGGCCTTTCGTCCTTGGTGACTGTCCACACGTTTAATTTTTCTGAGTTGATGTTCACGGCAAATTTGATTTAGTGATTTTACGTACTCTCACCCACTAAAGTGATACATATTTTAAATCCACTGTCAGTAGCCTTCAAAGAGGGAAGCCCATAAATGAGAAGGATTTAATGAACAATGTGTATATTGCTGCTCCTAAACAACACCATTCCGCCAGGTTTCCTTCCCTTTGTTTGGAACACAGAATAAGGAATTACCTTCAACAATCACTTTATGTGTTCTGCCATTAAGTGCTTCTGACCAAGAAGAGATAAAACAAGACTTGGCACCAGGAAAGGGGGCTCCCCTGCTGACTTTTAGATAAACATTTTATGTTCTAAAGAGCTGAGATAGGAACAAGCCTGAGAATAGAAACTGCCCTCGTTTTGATTGATGCGGAAAAAGCTTCCTGAATTTACCATGGGGTCAGCTGGGATATTGTGCATACCCATCCGCCCTCGTCTTTGCAGAATAATTGCCTGTAGCAACGCTGTTCTGACTGAGTTCCAAGGAGTCTGTTCCAGAAAGGTCAAACGAGGATTCAGTACATCCTGAATGCCCATCTTACCTGCCACCCAGCCCCACCTTCCATACACGCCTTCTGCATGCTACCAGCGCCCTGGTTTTTTCCTGTTTATAGATCAAAGCAATATTTTCTTTATAAAAGTGTCTTTAGTCTCAAACACAAAGTTTATAAACAATTCCAGTTTGACTAGAGAATTATTCACTTATTACTTTTAAAGCCACGTGCAAAGACCTCAGTTCACTGGGGGTGGGGAAATTCAGGAAGAGAGAGCAGGAGGGAAGAGAAAAGAGAATGAATGGATCATGGTGGGCTTATCAGGTGACATGGGACACGATCCTGCAGCAAGAGGGAGGTCACTTGGTGTTTAAGGTGCAAAGACGGCCACACATCAAAAGCCAAATAATAACATACGACACTAAGAAAGTAAGAGATGAATCGATAGTAGCAGCAATGTGAGCATAGTTCAGCCCATGCCATCATTCATGGAACTCATGAACTGGTGCTGGCTATACTTGGAGTGTATGGTGTCAAACAACATGCTAAAAAATGTATTCATTATTCTGTAGACAGAGGGAAACATCTAGGGATGTCAAATAATATTAGCGAAGGTAAGGCGAGGTTGGGACGGCGGTCCCGTGGGTGGAAGGTCTGAGATCACGTGACTATCTTGACACAGGACAAGGAACACCCCCTAGGTATCAGAGTAAGCTATGCCAGACTTTGGTAATCAAGCAGCCTTCGTGGCAGCATGGAGAATGTAAGAGACAAATTGGAGAAAGAAACATCAGTTAAGAAGCCATGACGAATGGAAGAAAAATGTTGGGTTTTTTTTTGTCCTCTCAGTGATAATAAAAAAAAGTTCCAAGGATTATTGCTGACAGCCATTTAAATCACAATACTATTTTAGAGACTACATAGTAATTTGTGTGAACCGTGGTCATTCTGAACCGAAAATGATCTTCCTGGGATTTATTATAGACTATCATAGTCCAATAGACAGTAATTAATAATGAAAACTTGAGGTTTGTTGTTATCACGATAACTATTTTTAAGTCAGACAGAAACCAACCTGGCAGGCCGTTTTCATTTGGTATTTTCCACTGTTTTATGCTCACTATAAAAATGACACCCTGGCTGACAAACTGTCAAAGCAGGGTGAAGCTTTAGAACCAGGGCACCTGGCAACGGAGAAGAGCTGGGGCCTGGTCTCCGGCACAGCAGTTTCGGGAGGACAGCCTGAAAGGCACTCTGAACAAGAGATGGTGACCAACTTTGGGACTGAACCAGAGGTGACACAGAGCAGACGCAAAGAAAACATAAAAGGTGGAATTGTTACAGTCAGAGGTGGAAAATGGCCATGACAAGGAAGATTCTAGAATAGTGACTGGAATGACGGGCTGAGCAGAAACGTGGAGCTGAGGCAACCATCGGAGACTTAGAGCATCCAGGGGAACTGCAGTTGGAGGTGTCAGGCAGCCATCTGGAAACACAGCCCAGAATACAGCAGAACTGAAGGTGGAAACAGGGACGTCCATGACGTCATCTAGAAATATATTCGTCACCCGTAGTTACTAGCAGAACGCACTCCTTGATTAGACACACTGTAGACTGGAGATAGAAATGCAGACTTAAATATCTTCTCAAGAAATCCTCCTAAACCCTTTTGCTAGCTCACTGACAGAAATGTCTTCCTCTGCGTAGGACAGCCACAAAGCGTGCAGAGCGAAGAAATGTAGCAACAGAAAGGAAAAAGGAAGGACCGCAAAGACAGAGGGATCCGAAAGCCCAGCAGTGATAGCAGTGCAGACTTGGGAGGAAGAGCTGCCCATGTGAAGAAGACAGCTCTTATGAAAGGATGGGGTAGAGAAGGGGACAAGCTAGACAGACATCTGGTGGCAGAGGAGCTGTGAAGATGGATAAAGAATCAGCGGGGGAAACGGAAGTCATTCAGTGAAATGTGACGACCCGAAGGATATTCTTTTCATCGCGTTAATACCTAAAACAGACAGACTGAGGAAGCCTCCCAACCGCCACTCATAATGAAGAAAGCTGGAATTACATAGGCGTTGAAGGTGTAGAAGACCTGGAAACCACAGGGGTTTTGCTTGTGCTTCTTCACGACCATCACTATGTACTGGCTAGAAAGTCTGGGGGTAGGATGGGAGGTCCCAGAAAACTTCTCCTGCTGTGGGTGCTTGGGGAGTAGATAGCCTCTTAGGAAAGGTAGCAGCTTCAACTGTGTCTTCTACTGCCCTTGCCTAATAAATGCCCCAACAAGGAATGGACTGGATGAGTTTTTGAGACTCCCGGAGATCCCAGAGTACAAGTGAAACCTCAGCCCAGCTAGGAGGCCAGGCCACAAAGCAGAAGAGTGTCCTCTACCCTGGAAAGAAGGAGAAACCATACTGAGCCCAGATCCTTCAAGATCTCATGCAAACGAGGGACAGAAAGACCTGCAACCCCACAGAACACGTCAGAGATGAAGGCAGCGTGTCAGCACCATAGGTGGGAGGTTGGGCTCATTTGGGAAGTTCTATTCTTGAGATCTGAGGACACAGGGCTGACTTATGACTGGCACTGGAAAGGGATAGTAGGAAACAGCTCATTACCTTGGCCTGAATCCAGCCAGGCAATTAATTTAACTATCAACAATGAACAATTATTATTAATCATTAATATTGATAATAAATTACGGTTAAGTGGTGGTTATTGATTGTTGCTTAATTGATAAACAGTTATTAATTATTTAGTAATTAAAAGAAGCCCGCCACAGAGGGAGGCGCTGAGCATGGAGAGGGACTCCTGAAAGGAAACTGAGGTAAAGCAAAACAATGAAGAAAAAACGGTTGCGATCCATCCTCAGCTCAACCGCTACACCCGCGGAGGAAAACTGAAAATCAACCACAGACAAAACAGCCAGCGCAGTTCTCCCAGACAGGTGAAATCATCCCAAGCCAACAACGGAGACCTGACAGGAGAAACTACAAATGCAGCTTTTAGGTGCAATTACTTTTGGACTGCCTCTAGATGCTGTGCGTGTTGGGAACGGAGGACCACCAGTCCCTGAATTTCTTGACAACAACTTGTTTTCCTCTGCTCTGAGCAGCCTGAGAAGCTAGGTAACGAGCAGAACCCTAAGAGAGACATACACAGTCCCCCCCTGGGAAGGGGAAATAGGCAAGAACTCCCGAGAAAACTGGGAGTGGGGGATGGGTGGGAAAGGGGAGGTGGGGAGTGGGAGAGGAGGACAACGTGAGGGAACGGGGTGGCCAAGATGGGGGAATGGCAGAGGGAGAGCAAGGAAAGAAATTTCTTGATTGAGGGAGCCATGATGGGATATCAAGAAACCTGGCAACAGGGAAATCCCCAGGAATCCACAAGGATGACCCTAGCTAAGACCCTAGGCAATAGTGGAGAGGGTACCTGAACTGGCCTTCCCCTATAATCAGATTGATGACTACCTTAATTGCCATCACAGAACCTTCATCCAGCAACTGATGGAAGCAGAGGCAGAGATCCACAGCTGAGCACTGGACCGAGCTCCCAGAATCCAGTCAAAGAGAGGGAGGAGCAATAATATGAGCAAAGGGGTCAAGACCATGATGGGGACACCCACAGAAACACCTGACCTGAGCTAGTAGGAGCTCACTGATTCCAGACTGACAACAGGGGAAGCAGCATAAGACCAAACTAGGCCCTCTGAATATGTGTGACAGTTCTGTGGCTGGGGCAGTCTGCGGGGCCACTAACAGTGGGACCCTTATCTCTAGTCTTTGTACTGGCTTTTTGAGCCCATTCTCTTTGAAGGGATACCATGCTCAGCCTAGATACAGCGGGGAGGGCCTTGGTTCTGCCTCAGAGTGATGAGCCAGACTTTGTTGACTCCCCATGGGAAGCCTTACCCTCCCTGAAGAGTAGATGGGGGTGTGGGGTGAAAGGTGGCAGGAAAGGGAGAAGGGGAGGGAGATGGAACTGGGATTGGTATGTAAAATGAGAAAAGATTGTTTAGGAAATTAAATAAAAATAGAAAATGATAAAAAGCTTTATCAAAACTCAAAATTTGGAGCTGATGCTATAGCTCAGCAGTAGAGTACGGGGCTAGCATGTGTGAAGCCCTACATCCAATCTCAACACCTGAAAAAAATTAACTAGAAAAATATACTACTTAAAATATAAAAGCTGGGCATGCTTGCTCACAACTGTAATCCCAGTGCCCAGGAAGCCTGGAGCTTGGACTAAAGAACAAGACTGTGAAGATCAAATATATGTGGTAGAAAGGGCATGATTTCCTCAACGATTCTGAACATATTTTCAGTGAAACTGTAAAGCCACACCCATGTAGGTTACTCCTACATGATAAATGGAAAAAAGACTAAAAAAGAAAGAATGTGACCACTAGTAAAATGAATAGGATTACATTAAATAAGTCATAGCACACGTATTCGTGCACAATTGTATATAGAAATTGTTGCGACATTTCTGTAAACCAGTGAAAAGTGGGCAATCAACTAAAAACAATAAGAGAAAAGATACTTGGTGGAAAAATCAAGGTAAATATCAGGGGAAAATGAGGAAATTAATAAAACAGTATTTTGATGGGGGAATGCCTGTCACTCAAAATCAAGGTCCTAACCTCACATGGAGGCACACCTGTGTGCCCAGCACTGGTACTGTGTGCAAGATGGGGTGCAGAGATAAGATTCTGCTGCTAACTGACTCAAGTAGTGAAGGACCCTGTTTCCGGAAGAAAGATAGAGGGAGAAAGGGAGGAAGGGAGGGAGGGAGGGAGGGAGGGAGGGAGGAAGGAAGGAAAGAAGGAAGGAGAGAGGAAGGAAGGAAAGAAGGAAGGAGAGAGGAAGGAAGGAGAGAGGGAGGGAGGGAGGGAGGGAGGGAGGGAGGGAGGGAGGGAGGGAGGGAGGGAGAAAGAAGGCAGGAAAGGAGGAAGGAAGGAGAGAGCGAGGGAAAGAGGGAGGGAGGGAAGAAAGAAGGAAGGAAGCTGAATAGTGGTGATTAAAAGCCCATCTCAAAATTGCAAAGTCAACTTTTGCACTCCACATGCACATACAGGAAAAAGTGCACACATGCACATGCATGCGTGCGCGCGCGCACACACACACAAATAATAATAATAATAATAATAATTCTGCTCTTTCTATCAATGTTGTATTTACCTATGTTTATATTCCATGTTATATGTGTTGAGCACTTATGATGATTAACACTGGGTGGAAGTTTGACTCGCCCAATGAACCAAAGGAAACAGGTACAACGCTATATCTAGGTGTCTGTTGACACGTGACCTCAGATCATCAAATACGTTTATGGAAACAGGTACGACGCTATGTCTAGGTGTCAGTTGACACGTGACCTCAGATCATCAAATACGTTTATGGAAACAGGTACAACGCTATGTCTAGTTGTCTGTTGACACGTGACCTCAGATCATCAAATACGCTTATAGCCAGAGGACGCATGGACTTGATGTGGCCAGATTCCAAATTAAGACACAGAGAAGTTAAATGGAGAAAAGGACATTGCATTCTTTTTTTTTTCTCCTGCTGCTAGGACGCTGATACTCCTTCACCCTGTTTCTCAGCCCTTCTGTTTGGGAATGAATGGAAAACCACATCAGCTTCCCTGTTTCTGAGCCATCAGCACACCAGAGTGCCCAGCTACAACAAGCCTGATGTATAACTTCTCAGTGACTATGGCAGACACGTGGGCCGATTCTTCTAATGAATCTTCCCACATCTGTTCATCACATACCCAGCTACCATTTATCTATCTGTTACCTATAGATCACCTATTAACCCTGCCTCTCTGGTCGCCCCTAACTTGACATAGTGGGAACACTAAAATAGTTGCTTCATTTAATGTTCAAAAAGATCTTCTGAACCTGACATGATTTCCTCTAGCTGGGTTTGACCAATCCAAGGAACCAATTAACCCGTACATTCGTGGGCGTGTATAAAGCTGGATTTATTTGCAAATCCCCTCCCCCTTCTGGGAGGTAAAGAAGAGGACATGAAAAGATTCTTTTCTGCTTGGAAGGTCTTGTAAGAAGAACTTGCGGGTTTCACACAGAGGTGCCCCCATTCACAATCACCACACCTAACAATGAACTGGCTGTGCCTGGCTGCTTTAAATTCAGATGAGGAGATTAGCACATATCTCCAAAGCATTCCTACCCCCTTAATCTCTTTTAAAAAAATCATTGTTTTCAAGCGACTGCTTCTGTTTCTCAAGCAAACAGCTGCACACAATAAACAACTTGAGTCATCCTGCGGTATAGACGCTCAGTGCGGAGACCGCATCAGTAAAGCTACAGACTTGGAGAATTCCTTTACAAACAGTTCCTAACGCATAATGCACAAGCATGTCATGAGAATTCAGCTCTCATCCCATCTCATTCCAACTTCCACTACAGGCATTTCACAACCACGACAGTCCTGCTACCATCTTCCTGTCTTATACATTATTACACCACGTCATCTCTGACTGCTCATGCAAAGTAGAGCATAGCAGGTTGGAGAGACGCCATGAAAATGGAGCATCATTGATACACAACTTCTTAATAAACTCAAAGGAAGAGAAAACTCCCTAATAAATCTACACAACTTCTTAATAAACTCAAAGGAAGAGAAAACTCCCTAATAAATCTCTTCTTTTGAATCAGGCAGTAAGAGAAACTAATACCTTCCAAACGAGGCCTGTTATCACAGCTGGATTCTTACCCACGGCTACTTTGTGTGTAATCCGGCTGGCCTGGAGCAGCAGGGAGTCTTTAGCTTCCTAAGAAGGGTGTGGCAGTCACATGTCTTCTTGTTCATTCGATGACTTCTCGGATTATTTAAAAGCATCCTCTACACTTAGAAGGTGATGTCGTGAAACAATGCATTTTATGGTTGATGTGTGTGGTAACTTACAGGGGATAAGGTAGCTAAGAAATGCAGAAAGTGGGAATCTATTTCAGTTTTAACCTTTAGTGTCCTGGAGCACGCAAGAATGCCACGAAACCCAACATTATCTACTTATGTTAAAGCCTTTTCCTGTCACCAGATAGTTCTCCTTTTCTCTTTCTTTTCTTATTATTTGTTTGTTTATTGATATTTTTTTAGTTTCTTCTTGGTTTGTTTAGGGTTTTTTTATAACTCATTTTTCCTCGTTGTGTACCTATGCTTAAGGTTACCTACCAGAGAATTCTCTAGAATCATATTCATCCATGTGGCCATCTGCAAACTGGAAATACTTTGAGCCTCTTCATCTTGCTTCATTTATTCATCATATCCTTTGAGAAGTACACCATTAGACAACCACATAAAATGCAAGTACAATTATTCCAATGATCCAATGGAACTTCAGCCGGCTGGCCAAAAGGCACAGCCTAGGTGCTTAATTAAAATATCACAACCCTTGTTCCAGGTACATTAATAAAGAAAGCGGTCATTCCTTGCATATAAAAAGAAGTGGGGATAGAATAAAGACTCACTTATGGGAGGATGGCCGTGAGTTCTGCTGGGTGAGAGTAGTTCCTATAGATCCGTGGTGAAGGATGCTCAGGGAGAATGACTCACACCAGATGCTGGGCTGGTCTTGATGCATAGGAGAAGCATGTGGAAGCTCCTGGGGCAAGGCATAGTGAATAATGGGACCAGTAGGGTGGGAAAAGATCCTCTGACATGATGATACTTTACAGGAATTCTGTGGACGTAGTCTGTGTTTTATAGAATGACATTGGAAGACCCCAAGAAAAGAAGTCTTAAAAATAATCACAACTCTGTGGACAGTGTAGCTTTAAGAGTATAAGATGCAGATAGATAGTCTCAAAATACCATATCCTGGATGCATCCATTTATATAAATGATCGTGGTGTATCTACAACACAGACATAAATTAGTAGGTAGAGTATGGGATGAGAAGTAAGGGTGCCAGGAAGAAATTGGGAAGGACCATTAGTGAATGAGGTGAATTTCCATTTATATTTGTGGGCATTTATTAGGGTTCTTTAGAGAAAGAGAATGAATAAACTCTCTATATATAGTCACACACACACACACACACACACACACACAAGATTTATTAGAGTGGTTTATTTATTAGAGGCTTTGGTCTGGGCAGTCCAACAATGGCTCTTTCCTAAAGGAAAGGCCAAACAAGAATCCAGTCATTAGTTGGCTCCTGAGGCTGACTATCTCAGGTGGTTTTCAGTCTATGATGAAATCCCAAAGAAGAAGGTTCTAACACCAACAAAGGAAACCTCAGCAACAGGATCATGAACTCGACCGTGAGAACGAGGACAAGCAGACAGAAAGCAAAACTTTCTTCCTTCCAAGTCATTGTATGTGGGCTGCCACCAGAAAGTGTGGTTTAGATTTATGTAGGGTAGGTCTTCCAATCTCAGTGATTCACTTAAGAAAACTTCTAGCAGGTGTGCCTAGCTGCTTGGGTTTTAGTTGATTCCAGATGGATGTAGTCAAGTTAACAACCAAAATCAAGTATTACAAGTTCACTCCTTGTCAATTTGACACACAACCACATCTACTTATGACATGATTAATTTCCAAATAAAAACAATAACCAGGTCATAACCTTACATAATATGGCATAATTATCCCACATACAACTGAAAATAGTATGTATTTTTAAATAGTTGGCAATGTCCCTTGAGGAATGCTTAGGTTTTTTTTTTGTGTTCTCATAACTTAAATGTTATAGCTGTAATGGTCTGTCCTATCCCTTTCAGAGACAAGCCCTGCCCACTCCCCATCTTTCTACTGCTGAAGCAGGCAGATAGATCTTCCTTCCTGCTTGCAGCCCGACCCCCTTTTCCTTCCCAGCTCTCTCCCAAAGAAGCAGCTCCTGCCTCACTCCCTTCTCCCCACTTCTCCCCTTCCTCCTCTCTCTGTTTCTCTCTCTGTGTTTCTCTCTCTCTCTCTCTCTCTCTCTCTCTCTCTCTCTCTCTCTCTCTCTCTCTCTCTCTCTCTCCCTGCTTTTCTTTGCTCTTCTCCCTTCTCCCCTTGCCCCCTTTCCCTTCCATAATCCACTAAATAAATATCAAACCTCACCCTGCACCTCTGTCTCTCACCGACCACATAGCTTCCTGCCTAGGACCCGCTGGCCCTCATGGCCCATGGGCCACTGGGGGCTTCCTGTCTGGGACTGGCTGCCTTCGTGGCCCACCATGGCCTCTTGCCCACTGCCCACTGCCGCCACTCGGGGAATGGCGGCACCATGTTACTTTTACCATTACAGTAACTACTGGTATTATCTCATTTTCTGTTATTTTACATGACAAAGAAATAAAGAAGAAGCACAAGTGTCTGCTTAATGTATGCACATATATGCACAATAGGACAGGAAACCCTTGTGTCAACGGAAATGAATGCTTATTTCTCCAACTGGTCCTGTGGCTTGAGCTGGTATTCATGACTGATGTGGGAGTCCCCTCTGTATGCTGTGAATACCATTGGTGAATAAAGAAACAGCCTTGGCCTGTTGATAGGGCAGAACTTAGCTAGGTGGGAAAAACCAAACTGAATGCTGGGAGAAAGGAAGCAGAGTCAAGAGAAGCCATGGAGCCACCGCTGGAGACAGACACACTGAAACTTTGCTGGTAGGTTATGACCTCGTGGTGATGCGCAGATTAATGGAGATGGGTTAAATTAAGATGCAAGAGTTAGTCAATAAGAAGCTAGAGCTAATGGGCCAAGCAGTGATTTAAATAATATAGTTTCTGTGTGATTATTTTGGGTCTGAGCAGCCGGGAATGAACAAGAGGCCCTCCCCACAACACATGACTACCTTATTAGCCATTCTGTATTTTCTCTCCCCTCCGGAAGCACCTCAGGTTTTGGAGCCTTTCCTAGAGGAGTGACCCATACCTTCATTTCTGAAGGGTCTGGGCCCTTCGTCATCCTGTCTTGATTGGGTTGCTGTAGTTTCCTACACTGGACATGGTAACACCAGGAGATATCCTAACAACCCCTCTTCCATGTCAGCCATTGTCTGTCTTTTCTTGTTTCCATTGTGAAGAAAAAAAATCTAATTTCCTGCTTGGTGATCTGGATCAACCATCCCTTTGAAGAGGTATTTCTATCTTAGCCTGTTGGCTTAAAGGCATCAGAAACCCAACATGGACTGCAGGAAGACTAAGCTTCCAGTCCAATAGGATGCTTTTCGTGATTCCTGGCAGGAATCCTCTCCCATCTGGAACCAAAACTTCTAGACTATCAGAACTTACGGTCTTGGGAACAAGAAGCAAAAATTTTCCTGGTGGGTCAGTGCGTGGAGCCATTCACACTCTGATCTCTTGGTTCCTGGACCCTTGAATCCTGGCTACAGGAGAAACCATCCATACCATATGTAGCTGATTCGAAGCATTTCTTGCCTCCTGGAAAACTCTTCCCCAACCCTTTAAGCCAGGGAGGCTATTGTTTCTGACAAACCTGATTATGTTGACTTTTGTAGAAACGTGGACTATTTTAGGGCTTCAGACTAGGAAAGTAATTGAACATTGTAAACAGAGGTTAACGGACCATCCTAATAGGACCTCGGAAGACTGAGAGAGAACAATACTGACTATGGATGTCCAGCTTGACAGGTTTAAGAAGGGAACAATATTAGCAGTCTAGGCTAGAGATTGTTCTTGTGAGATTTGGGTAAAAACTGTGGTTGCTTTATGCCCTTGTCGTAAGAACTGACCCGAGGCTGAACTGAAAAGTAATGGGACTAACTTCTTTGACATAGGGAGTTTCAAGACAGCGTAATACGAACCGCCACAAGGTTGCTAGTAATCATGTTCATGCAGGTCGACATTGAAACAGAGCAAGGGGGACACAAAGAAAAACAAAGTACACAGTTTGAAGAGAAAAAAAGGGCAGCAGGAAACTGAACACTGGAGTCAAGGCTTGTGTTGAAAAGAGAGAAGAAAATCAATATAATCTCAATATAAGAGAAGCCTAATCTGAACTGTAATAAAGAGTGTGTCCTCAGGACAAGAGCCCACCCAGCTAAGCCCTGAGGACAAGACCCCTTCCAATTTGTGAAAATAAAAGCCCCGAGGAATCTTTTGCTCCTTAAAAGCCACAGTAAATCTAAGCTGCTATGGATGTTTTTCAAGGGTACCAGGCTTCGTGCCAAGTTGGTGGCAGAACTTGGCAGTGTTGCCCACATGGTACTGACTTAAGAATCACGACTGATACAGTACTGGAAGGATAAGGGAGGAGTCTTCCTCTGTGGTTATAGGGAGCTGCTGAAGCCAAGCACATGGCAGGGAAGTCCCCGTACGGAGGCCTTGAGGGGCCACTTCATGAAGCTGGGAAAGTGAAGCCTGGGTTGTACTGGAGACCTTACAACGGTTGAAGTGCCAGAGGTGTGGAACATCTGCCACAGAGAACTGCACACAGGTCGTGGAAGCAGCCAGAGAGAGAAAGAGAGAGAACTGCATCGCAGGCAGCAGAGCCACGAGGACAGAGACATCTAAGCCCTTGGGTATCAGACATGAAGCTCTCAGCTGTACCCGTCACTGTGCTTTGGCTCTGTCCTTGGGAACCAAAGCCCAATTAAACACTTTCTTTTTTAATTGATTTTTATTGAGCTCTACATTTTTCTCTGCTCCCCTCCTTGCCTCTCCCCTCCCCTTCAACCCTCTCCCATGTTCCCCAGCTCCCAGTTTACTCAGGAGATCTTATCTTTGTCTACTTCCCAAGTAGATTAGATTCATGTATGTCTCTCTTAGGGTCTTCATTGTTGCCTAGGTTCTCTGGGATTGTGATTTGTAGGCTGTGATTTGCTCTATGTTTAAAAACCATGCATGAGTGGGTACATATGATATTTGTCTTTCTAGGTCTGGGTTACCTCGCTCAATATGATGTTTTCTAGCTCCAGCTATTTGCCTGCAAGTTTCAAGATGTCATTTTTTTCTGCTGTGTAGTACTCCACTGTGTAAATGTAAAGCATTTTCCTTATTCATTCTTTGGTAGAGGGGCATTTAGGTTGTTTCCAGGTTCTGGCTATGACAAACAATGCTTTTATGAACATAGCTGAGCACATGTCCTTGTGGCACGATTGAGCATCCTTTACCAAAAGTGGTATTACTGGGTCTTGAGGAAGGTTATATCCTAATTTTCTGAGAAATCACCACACTGACATCCAAAGGGGCTGTACCAGCTTGCATTCCCACCAGCAATGCAGGAGTGTTCCCTTTTCCCCACAACCTCTCCAGCATAAGTTGTCATCAGTGTTTTTGATCTTGCCCATTCTTACAGGTGTAAGATAGAATCTCAGAGTTTAAACACTTTCTCTTATAAGTTGCCTTCGTCAATGTATTCTGTCACAGCAACGAAGAAGTAACTAAGACAGGGTGATAAGAATGATATAAAATTACTTAAAGTAGTGTTATGAGGATTGAAATTCTTGAACTATACCAGAAATTATTAATGTAATACTTTTAATGAGTTAATTGAATCCTGGGTCAATTGCATATTAATAAAGCTGTGAGAACAGGGGATGGAGGGAAGGAGGGTGAGAGACAGGGAGAGAAATAAAGACAGAGCAGAGCAGAGATATAAAGAGAATGAGGCAGGGAGAGAGAGGAAGAGACAAGGGCCGTTAGGAAGTAACTTCTCGCAAGCAAACGCTGTTGGAGACAGGAGCAGAACCAATGTCTTCCTGGTTTTCCCCCTATAGCTTCATGGATGATTTTCCATCTGGTCCCCGCTCTCCCGTGCTACCTTAGAGAAGCCCCTGCATTAGGATGCTAGGACTGTCCTAGTGAAGCACGCCAGATGGGGTGGCCAAGCTCTAGAAATGCCTAACCGATCTGGGAACTAGAAATGTGAGATGAAAGAGTCAGCAGAACTGACACCTTCTGAGACCTCTCTCCTTGGCCTGTAGGTAGCTAACTTCTTCCTCTGTTCCTGCATAATCATACTGACATCTTCTGAGACCTCTGTCTTTGGCCCGTAGATAGTCAACTTCTCCCTGTGTTCCTCCATAAAGGCACATTTCTCTGTTTATCCTAATGCCCTCTTCTCATAAGAATATCCACTATATAAGATCTGGGCTTCTTTCTGATTTAATTGTCTCTTTAAGTCTCCAAAGAGAGTAGTCTCTACTTAACCATAGCTTTATTCCACAGCTTCAGTTGCCCTCAGCTAACCATAGTCTAGAAGTGTTACGTAAAGAATGCTAGAAATTAAACAGAGAGACTAAGTGTATATAGCTCTCATTAAAATATATTATGATTTTCTACTCTATTATTATAATCATTAATCTCTCGCCACATCTAATTTGCAAATCAAATTTTATTAGTTGTCCTATTATTATTAGTTGTCTATTAGTGTCCTACTTATGGTTGCTATTGCTATGATGAAATACCATGACCAAAAGCAAGTTGAGGGGGATAGGGTTTACTTGCTTACAATTCCACATCCTAGTCCACCAATGAAGGAAGTCAAGACAGGAACTCAAGCTGGCCTGGGACCTCAAGGCAAGAAGCTGGCATGGAGACTATGGAGGGATGCTGCTTACTGGCTTGCTCTTCATGGCTTGGTCAGCATGTTTGCTTGTAGATGTTAGGACCACTGTCCCAGGGATAGAAAACACCCACGATGGGCTGGTACCCGCCACATCAATCATTAATTAAGAAAATGCCCTAAAGGGTTTCATATAGCCCAATCTTATGAGGGCATTTTCTCAACTGAGACTCCTTCCTCTCTGATGACCTAGCTCGTGTCAAACTGACACAAAACTGGGCATCACACAGGTATGTGCCATGCACAGCAGCCCCCATCTGCGCTCTATGCGCTAGAACCCAGTTCACGAGCTTCGGGCAAGGGGCTGGAGGTTGAGGAAACACACGCAGAGACAGACCGACACACAGACCTTCCAACACTGGTACCAAAAACCCCTCTTTAATAGCACCATGGAGGCTTAAATACACTGCAGTCAATGGCCAACAGGTGAAAATCCCATTCTCTGATCCTCTAAGCTAGGCACAACTTCTAGTAACTTCAATTAGAAGGTTCTAGCAGGGAAGAGCAGCTGAAGGCCAGGACTCATTAGTCCCAACAGGTATGTGTATGCGTGTGTGCTTGTGTACACACGTGTGTATGCATACACTGGAGTATCAGCAATTTCAGGCATCCATCAGATATTTTGGACACTGAAGACTAGGATTTCATCATGAATAGTAGGAGATACTCAGCCTAGAGCACAATCTAACTTCTCTTGATAAAGAACTGCTAACTCAGACTATGTCCACTCATTCTGGTATCTAGTAGTTCTATCTAGATTCTCAGCTAACAGTAATTAAAGTCATTCACCAACTTTATCTTAGTCATGAGTTCCATATCTTCATCTTTCCTACACATCCTGGAAGACTTTCCGAGCATTTTCAGAATTTGCAAAGTAAATTTCTTAAATCATTCAATATATATATTCATTGTCTTTTGCTCTACCATCCCTGAACTAGACGTTAGGGAAATAAATAGACTTGTGATTTTATTTTGTCTAGTCAGAAGCAATTGGTTGTCATTCTGGGGACTTTTTTTTTCTCATGAAGCAGGTATCAATTTTGAAGAGAAATTTGAACAACTAGAGCTGTTTCCAAGATGAACCAGAACTAGCGGCTGAATGAGCCAGGATGTTTCTCTGGGTAGGACAGACCCCTCACTCCTTCTACTACCCATATTTCTTCATCTAGCTGCCCGGTAGAACGTGGTCTGCAGCTGCGTTGGTGATCTTGCTCCACAAGGAAAGACAGGGATTCAGGCTCATTTCATCTTGCAGTTCTTTCCTTTGACGGACGCTGTTGCTAGCCTACTATGCAACTTTTGATGGTTGCGACAAGTCAAAGTAGGGTCACTATCCAATTATGTAGAAAAATCGAGGATACTGAGAAATTAGCTGCCCAAGTGGTAGACTTAACCACCAACACAGGCCTCCATGCCATCCCTCCTGCCAGCCCTCTTGGTTGTCTGCTTTCAGGGAACTGTACCCTCACGCAACGTATGGTTCCCTGTAATCCATAATTCACATTTTAATGCGCCATTTTCAAATAGTTTAGCAAAATAAGCTGTCATCTTCCTTAGGAGAAGTTGTATGTATGGTTCCTCTCTTCCTTCGCTAATTCTCCAAGCCGTGCTCCGCATTCTGTAATGTCAGACAAAGGTTGGAATGAATGGATTTATACTTGCCCTGAACGCTTTTAATATAGCAATCTCATTGAAGCCACTGCTTATTGTACTTTCCTTTTGAGATTGTTTTGTTTTTAATAAAAGAATGTCTAATTTTTCCATTATTTTCTGTTATAATTGTTAGCTTGAATGCCTTTCCTATCCATTATTGGCAAGATAGTATCCATATCTTGCAAAGTCTAATAATTTTTAAAAGCCTTTCATTTTTTATTGTTTGTAAAAAAATCAAAATTCTGGTACATTTCTATTGTTTTCTTTTAATGAGAACTATTTTTTTTAATTTTTATGTCCCCAAAAAATGTATATTTAAGATGAGAATAAATACACAAATCCTTCTTTTCTGCATATATTATGAATGTTTTGGCAGACTAACCCAATTGAAATTCTAACACGAATTCAATAGCTAGTGACCGTTATTATGCCAGGGAAATAGTATTGTTCTATGTGGCAGGCTGCTAGAAAGGGCCTGAGAGAAGAAAGGGGCCAGGGACATTGCTATGCGTCTGTCTGTTTAACCTTGATTCAGGCAATAAGAGCATTGTAAGCATTTCTATGGAAGCTCAACCACCCACCATAAAGCCTGGGAAGGAAATAATAAAAAATCCTCATCCACCTCTACAGGCCTCTTAACACCTGCCACCGTGGAGATTCCTGAGGTACCCAGCTCCCGGCTCCCTCCTCACACGCCTATTGTTGCCTATAACAAGGTCCATGAACCACGCTGAAGATGCTACCCACCCTTTAATAACCTGCGCAACCCGAGATTGTGCACAGCTGAGCCAGCAGCCGCTAAGGAAACGGGTTCAGAGAATAGCCATTCACGGAACCGCCACAAGATGCAACGCGAAGACCAAAGGGCATCAGGAGAACGAAGACTCGGAGAGCGCGACGCTGCAGAGACCAGAGAAGCTCTTGAGAAGAAAAGAAACTTCAAGAAGACACTTTTACACGGGACTGAGGCAAGTGACCCCGCGTCCCTCCACGGAGGAGGATGCCTGGTTTTAATTAGTGGTCGCTGCGGGAGAATGAGAAAACACAGGCAATATCCTGGCGACCCTCTTAAGTATTCTGGAGACCTTGGAGCATCCAACCAAAGAAACAACTTTTAAGAGAGACAGAGAACTGTAACAGCTATCTGAATAGACACAGAGAGAGTTTGTGTGTCTAGGGCAAATTTTACGCTAATCTTTTGAGTTCCATATAAAATTGTTTTTCTAAGGAACTTAGCATAGTTGTTAAGCAATAATAATATGAGAATCACACTTCTATCCAATAAGTGTGTGCGCCTACAGTACAGGCTGGGTGGACGTCAAGCCCAAACTTAACTCCTATGGCTTTTTGCAAGTGTCCCACCAGGTTCAAGTACTAATAATAGTAACTTCTTGGGTTTTTTGTGGTGCGCCAAGTGCTTTGAGCAGAAGGTAAGTCTCCTTTATGAAATAATTTTTAGAGCATTCCACAAAACTTTATAACGATTATATCTGCTCGTGAAAACACGTGTTTCTTATAAGAAGTAACATGGACAAATCCAAGGAATATAATTAAAAACACTTCAGCACACAAATATTCAAAAGGGAAACTGATAAAATTTTTGCTAACTTTCTTTTCAGGAATGTCTTAGGTAATTTATTTATACCTTGTCTGGGTCCAGAAAGGATTTTCTGTAGTTTACAATGAAACACAAGAAAAACAGAGAAAACAAGATCTCTTGAAGAGAAACAAGGCCCCAAAGTGATGCTGAAGGATATTAAATGCACAGAAGGCAACAGTGTTGATTCCTGCGGAAGCCCAAGTGGACCCAACGGCTCTGTAGCCTTGAAACCATTCACCAAACATATAGTTTACTAAGAAGATAAATGCTATAGGCATTGAAGGGTCACATTTCTCTAACAGTCATTTTCATCCTTATGTTCCTTACCTTGTCTTCAGAGAGCCATTACAAAGGTGGCCATGAAGGACAGCTGCACCAGCCTGTGACAGGTGTGACCATGTATCTCAGAAAACTGTTTCTTAGAGAACCCTTCTGTATAGGATAGCAGTACCATCCCTCAGTTAAGCCTATACACACAAGAACAAAGATCTTGATTTTAAAAAAAAAACAAACCTGTTATACTGGGCATTTGAATTCTTTATAATTCTTCACTATTTTAAATAATGCTGTTGAAGTGGAGAGAGGGTTCCATGGTTAAGAAACACCTACTGCTCTTCCAGGGGACCAATTTCGATTCCCAGCACCTGTCCACATCAAGGAGCTTACAGCTTTTTATAACTCCACCTCCAGGAGCTCTGACAGCCTCTTCTGGCTTTGCAGGCACTGAACCGATGTGTGAGTTCACTCACACAAAGCCACACACGAACACACGGAATTTGAAATGAATATAACGAAGTATCAACTTAATAGTTTTTCTCAGTCTTGCGGCTTTTAAATGATTCTGCCAAGGTTAAGAACAAAGGGAGAGAAAATGCAGATTGTGCTCCTCTTGGGTACGCCTCCTACAGCCTGTGGTCCAGTAGCTTTTCTGTCTGAGTGAATGATTCTAGAAACTTCTGCTTGCATCACCATTGTTATGTGAAGATTTGCGTCTGACTTAAAGTGACAAAGGTTCTTCTCTTGACCAAACCCTAGCCAGGTTCCTTGGGACCTTAACCTTGGACCTGAAATCTACCGCCTCAGCACAAATGAATTCAGCCATCCTCTTCCGCCCACATTAAATGACTTAAGCAAACACCAGCTTAGTTTCTCTAAGGGCCCAACGGCATCCCTAGCAAGACTCCAATTTCCCTTTAAAGTGTCTGCAGGAGAGAATCTAAGGCAACAAAATAATATCCTCTTTGTCCTAGGGACACCAATTGTGGGGGTCATTCCACCTTCTTAGTTCGTTTAGTTAAGGGGTTTACAAATGCAAACTTACACACACACACACACACACACACACACACACACACACACACACACTACTGAGCTGCCTGTGTACCTTCCACAACCGAAGAACATCTTTCTCAAGAATATAAAGCCACTCCTTAACACTGTAATCATGAATAAGGACAAGGCTTCTTTTCCCAATCTCTGTGGAAGGATAGCATCAGACAATTGATCTAGTCAACTCTGTTAACTGCCCACTCATGGAGGTCGCTGTTGTCACTGCATCTACGCTGGCCAATGTCTCGTGATTCTTCTCTCCCCTGACTCTACAGAGTCCACACATATCCCAACCCTCTCTTTCCTCACTTCTTCATTCTCCTGCTGTCTGGACCTCTACACAAATGCAAACTGTGAGACTGAGCGCAGTTCTCTCCAGACCCATTTCCCAGTTCAAAGTGCACCGAGACTGAATGTTTCCTTGTTTCCCATGGACCGGGCAGATGTCAAGGGTGGGAGGGATAGAACGATGGTGGTTTGAATGGGGAAAGGGTAATAATGGAACAGGAAGGGTTAAATATAGTAATGTATGGGATGGCAGAGTAGATGACAGGGTACTGAGGGGGACACTTAGCACTGATGACGTTTGAAGATGTCATTGGGAAATCTGCTGCTCTAAAAGCTTCCTGAATCATACATATACATATATAAAAGGAGTTACTCTATAATAGAAAGACAATTCCCCTTTCATTAACCATGGGCAATCAAATAAAAAAATCTCAAGGCTAGATATAGGTTGTCCCATTTTAAATTCATAGCCAGTGGAATCCTAGAAAATTTCCTCCAAAAATGACTGGCTGTTGCCACCGCTGTAGGCTACCCTCCAGAACTTGGTGGTAGTTAAGAACTCACTGAAGACACCACATACTTAAGTCATAGGACTTGGAGAAATCAAACTGGTACCCACCTGGAAGCGTCATCCCTTCGGGCTATTTTTCATAACCCTAGAAGGTTCTGTGCACAGCAGCAGGAGAGAAAAGTCAAAGGTCTTACTCAGCTGTGATGCCATGAGCTATGGTAACTGACCCGGCACGATGTGCCCACTGGTACAATAGTGGCACAAACATCATAGGAGTAAGCAACCATTTTCTAATTGGATTTAAGTCTTGCTTTACAAGATGGAATTTATTCCTGGTCACCTTCTCTAGGCCAAAACACTATGACTGGTTTGGCCATAGACCCTAGGAAAAAAAATTAATATCGTTATTCTGCTTAATGAATATAATAATCAACCTTCCCTTAAGTTGGTGATTCTCAACCTGGGGGTTGAACAACCCGTTCATGGGGCTTGCCTACAACCACTGGAAAATACAGACATTTTCATTATGATTCATAACAGCAGAAAAATTACAGCAATGAAAATAACTTTACGTTTGGGGGTCTACAATATGAGGAACTGTATTAAAGGGTCACAGCATTGGGAGGATCGAGAACCACTGCCTTAAGTTATGGTCTTTATAATCAGAGGTTAGTTCGTCTCTTAACCCTCATCAGAGAAGTTTCTTTTCACAGTAGACGGCAATTAATACAGAGACCCTCCGTTGTTAAACATGCAGAGAATAAGAGACCACGGAGTGCTCAGTTCTAAACAGAACTATCTACATCATAGTGCCTCCCTCGAGACTCAGAGAGGCTCATGGAAGAGGAGATGGAAAAGCTGCAGGAGTCAAGGCAGCGAACATCTAGAGGGAGACAGTGTTTGCTGAATGTCACGGGGATGTTGCACACGTGAACCCCTAGAGCTTATGACTGCATGCCTAAGACCACACAAGATCAAACCAACCAAAATCCCAGCACGTGATAGGGTAGGAGCTCGTAAAGTCCCTCCCTCAGCTGAAGAGCCATTGACAATGGATGGCTGAGGCAAGCAGGGGTTTTCTTTAGGAACCTGGCCCCAGAGAGGCTTCCTGTGGCCCTCCAGACGGTCTTACACACATGCATTCACTGGCAACACTAAGTAGACTCAGCGAATTCAGGACAAGTGCATATGAAACTGGGAGGAAAAAGAGGTGGGGGATGGAGGGATTGAAGCGGTTGGAAGGGAAGGTCGATTTGATCACAACATATACCCAGGTTTCCCGTCCCCCTCCTGCTGGATGCTGGGGAGGCAAACTCAGTTCCTCCTCTTCCTACTAAGCCATTTCCCCAGCCTTGCAACAGACATTTGTGTGTGGGGTTGGATGTATGTTTTCAGCATCTACTTGATTATTTATTCTCTCTTCATTGGGGCCCAAAAGAATATTGTTGATTCCAGTTGACACAGATTCAACGACCACCCTTTAAAGGGATTTTCATGCTGGCCGGCCCATCATTTTCTGCATCATCTCGCTCCATGTTTTAATATTCCGCAGGCAACCGTCACAGCGGACATCAGAGGAACCAACAGTGTGTGGCCCTGGGATGACGTCCCGTGCCCCACACATTTCCTCTGAAAGTAAACAACAGCACAGAGAACTTGATAATCTTTAAGATACAGAGACTGAGGCTCAAGGAGATAAAAATCCCCACAGATCACAGAACCTGACAACAGCCTTACTTGGTTTGAATGATGGACCGACTTCGTATTGATAGAGTCATGTAGATGACTGGCTCTATTATAATTCTCACCCCTGGCAAGCACCTATAGTCACAACACAAGTGGACAGGGCGGGGGAGGGGAACACTTGGACTAAATGATGTGGTTGTTGAAGGTGAGAGGGAAAAGGAGGAGGACAGCAGAGCTACGGCCAAGCACAGCGCTGAGTAACCTGGAGGCTCTGAACTGGCCATTTTCTGAACTCCAGAGAGGCTGCGTCTCTTCCCCTAAAATCTCTGGCTTTGGAAGGAAGGCAGCGTACCGCGGGAAGACCAAGGAAATTCAACTTCTCTCATCTTATTGATTCCTATTTCTTTCATTCCATCTGTTTCCTTGGCATGAGGCAGGGGGGTGACGATCAGCGCGGAGTAAGCCGGCTCTGTCACTCAGAAGATCGGAGCTGACAAACGAGACACGGGCTTGGGAAGGCCTCCGATGAGGGAGAGAGATCCGTGCCAGATGACAGGACTCACGGAGACTTTGACAAAATGTTACAATCAGGAAGCATGGGCTCCAGCTTCCATGGATAATAAGCAGTTTCCTTCCTGGGTGCATGCGCATAGATTTGAATATTTCTGATCAAGTGCTTCTTTTTTTTTTTTTTTTTTACACATAACAGGAAGTACATCACAGTCAAATATAAAATGAGAGGGGACAGAAGGAGAGTATAATGTAAAAGCGACATCCAAGTTGATGGGGTACAGAAGACTTGAGTATCTTGCGTACATAATATGATGGCATGAGAAAAGAATGCTTTAGAACTTAAGATTGCAAATCTCTTTTCAAGGGTGCATTTACATAAGAGTCTCTAAACCCCGCTTGCTATAGGTTCACACTTGCTTAAGGACCTTGTGGCATCCCATCTCTGGTCTACCGTTAAGGAGCACGGTTTGCCATTTCCACGGGGTCACCTCCAGCCAAAACTCTAAATAGCCACAGAAAACATGGTACTTGTATAGGAAGGCAGAAGCGGAGGAACAGACCATCTTGTAACTCCGCTCCATTAAGAGATACAAATTCTCTGTCCTTGCGAAGAGAGTTTCGTGTAGAGGAGGGGCAGAGAAAAGACTAAAATGGAAAAAAAAAAAAAATAAACGCAGTTCATCAAAGAAAGCTCACGTTGTTGGAAGCCAAGAGACCCACCCATATATGGTGAGTCTGGAAAATGATTCCGTTTGCCATTCCGTTGCCCCCAACACCAAAGGAAGCTACTAGCAACAAAGAGACGCACAATGCGATCTCTTTGCCTGTTCTCGCCTGGACTTGAAAGCTCCCGTGGGGGTTAAAAAAAAAGACAGATATCAAAACCCGTGGTTCCCTGAAAGCAGGAGGCTGGTTCTTAAATCCACACGTGAAAATCTTGGTTGTAAGAGCCTCTCAAACACCGTGATGGGTTGAATTAGAGAGACACACACAGTGGGGTAAGGGTCAGAACTTACCGACCCCTTACTTCTCAGAATGTGAACCCTGTTTGGAGAGGGGGGTTTTCAGACAGGTAATGACATTAGGAGAGGACCGTTAGGGTGGGTCCTGATCCAGCGTGGACAGCAACGTTATTAGAAGGGGAACTTTTGGACACAGAGAAGTATACACACAGAGAGAATGCGGCGTGAGAAGATGCCAGGAGAATGTGACCATCTATGAACCAAAGGAAGACTGTAACCCCTCTTTCCCACGGTCCTCAGAAGAAGCCTTCCCTGCCTGCCACTCTGTCAGGTCTTCCCTACCATTATGGCCCCCTAGCCCTCTGAAACTGAGTCACAAACCAACTCTGCCCACCATCGATTTTAGACATGGCGTTTACTGCAGCACCAGAAAAGGGACCAACACAAGGACACGTACTATGTGTCCAAGAAGACACAGGAGGAGGCGCCAAAGCCAGGAGTCGCCAAAGCCAGCAACCAGACCAAATCTTCCTGCTCCTTGAACGACAACCATGGCTAGGACTCTGCCACCGTGTTTGTTCCTTCCTTCTCATTCCCGGTGTCGTCCATCTGGACTTCATGCTCTCTCACCCTCTGTATGACCCAAAGAAAGGCTGTTTAATATCTCCTTAAGCTTGGACTTTCTTCCTTTCAACCTCTCCATGTTTCATCTGATAGAAAAGGAATCCTCCTCAAAGTGATTTCTGAGTCGGGGTCTCTCCGTGAATCTCACGGCTGGCGAGATAAGCCCAAGCCCCCTTAGCACAACATTCCTCCTGACGTATCACATGGCCTGTTAGGAGTCGTGTCTTCTAAAAACCTCGCACGTGTGAAAACCTGTCTATCGACACCGTATCTGAACATCGCACTGGGGACGTCTCCTTCCTCAACATCCTGGGATGTGTGACAGTTGTACAAATTGTCCTCCAGCTCAATGTGTCAATACCGAGACAGAAGCCACCAACCTCCCTCCATGAGTCCCTGTTCATTTGCCCATCACTCACCGTGGTCTCCTGGGGCTGCTTTGACGCCTCTTCTTTTTACACGAGGTGCTGCTCCATTGTGTTATTTGGGTAGTAAATTTCCTCTTCATCTACCACCTCTCCTACATGGCATTCATCTTGGTCCTCATTCTACCTCCCCGGGCTTATTGTCATCCAAAATGGGGAAAGGTTGATGAGACAAAGGAGCTGGAAGGGGAGCAAAGACACTCGGGAGGGATATTACTCAAGAGGTGTGCCTTAGCGAAAAGGATGAGAACAAAAAAAGATAAAAATCCATACTACCAGGGGCTAGAGCTGGAGAGGGGGGAGGGGTGGGGCCCTGGAAGCTTGAAGACGAAGAGAAGACAGGATGGGTTGGAGATCAGCTTCCTCTAACTCACGTTGGGAAGAGAGAATGTGACTTTCTTTATATTTTGTACCCACTGGGCTTCTTTGTAACATGAGGGCCTGCTTGTTGGGGTTTCTGTCCTGCCCAGTTCCCACAGCCAGTAAGCCCCAAAGAAAATAACAGATGTCTATATTAATGATAAATTGATTGGCCTATTCACTCAGGCTTCTTTTGAACTCATATAACTTATATTAACCCATTATCCTTATCTATGTTAGCCACATGGTTTGGTACCTTTTTCAGCAGGGGCAGATTACATCTTGCTTCTTCCGTGGTCTGGGCAGGTCTGGGGAGAGATAGGCTTCCTCCTTCCCAGCATTCTCCTGTTCTCACAGCCCCACCTTTACTTCCTGTGTGGTTGCCCCACCTATACTTCCTGCCTGGCCAATCAGCATTTATTTAAAACATGATTGACAGGATACAAACAATTCTCCCATACCACTTCTTCGACCTGTTTCCTCTAAACCAACCAGCAGAAACAG
This sequence comes from Arvicola amphibius, assembly GCF_903992535.2. Lineage (NCBI taxonomy): Eukaryota > Metazoa > Chordata > Mammalia > Rodentia > Cricetidae > Arvicola > Arvicola amphibius. The sequence continues at coordinate 30,318,788 of NC_052064.1, forward strand.
TCGTTTGGATGACTGACTGCTGTATGTACGGCTCAGCTCTTGATTTCCTCCCGAAGCTACCTGCGCTCTGCGTTAAAGCCTGCCCCTTCCACCATCACACATCACCCGCTTCCTCCTCTGAGTGTCCGGCTATCGGCGCCTGCTTCCTTTTGAATTTTAGCTTGAACCAAAACCCAAGTGGTATTTCACACCACCAGCCTTCTTTTTCCCATTGTTTCTATTAGGGGACAAGTTGAGCCGACACTAAAAAAGTGTTCTCGTGAAAAATTGTGACTTCTCTATTATACGCGAAGGATCCGCTAAAGGGCATGGAGTGACAGCATCTGAACTTAGAAGCTATCTTGAGGTCCAGACCAAAGAAAGAGACAAATTTAAAGTTGTACAAACCAGCAGTGGGAGGGCCATCTATTCTTAGACTGGTCTGTTGGGCTGGAAACCTCAAGTGGGTTGTAAATACAGGGTTGATTCTTTGGGGGATTTTTTCTTCTATTTGCTGACTCAGCTCCTACAGTCAAGAGATCATTGTTGTTCTGTCTCACTTAAGACAAACTGAATCAACTGATTTCGTGTTTACTTCCGATTTTTGTTTTCCTGATGTTGGTTAAACACTGTATTTTGCAGTACTCTCTCAGCTTTAGTGATCAGAAATGGGCTGGGATCATTTTTAAGTCTTCTACTTCACATGTGTTTGTTATGAAAATCCAACTTTTGTGTGTGTGTGTGTGTGTGTGTGTGTGTAGTGTGTGTGTGTGTCTATTTTTTAAAATTATTTTTAGGAATTCCCTGGACTTCTTGGTTCTCATATCCTGGACTTTTGGATTCTCACATAATTATGATTTGCTCTATTCCCAGAATTCAGTAGGACTCTATAAACACGCATCTCTACAAACACATCTTTACAACATGAAGGCGAGTGAATGGTTGGGGTGCCACGGTTGCTTAGACATTTTAAACTCTCAGATGCACTAGTGTAAGGCCTCCCTCGATGATTCCTTAGATGTGGAAGAAAAGATTGCCTGTGTGTCTTATGAGGATGGCTCCTTTCATGAAAGCCTGTGTAGTTGGTGTTTACTTGTGTGTGATGACTTTAAATGGGGGAAGGAGCAGAACAATGGTGATTAAAGGTCTCTGCCCTTGATTGGCTAGGTCTTCAAAAGGGCTTTCTTCTGGAGCCACGTAACGTGGCCTGTAGCCACGTAACGTGGGCGCCAAGTGCCTAGAAGAATAAGTAGAGGACCAGACAGAGCAGACAGCACTACCCCTCCCCTGCCCAGACAGAGCAGACAGCACCACCCCTCCCCTGCCCCAGGTAGGAGGGAAAAAATAGACAGTTGTAAGGAAGAGAAAGGGAGGGTAGGGGAGGGGATTTATCTGTTTTCCACAAGCAAATTGTTCACATCCATCTAACTGCATTACAATTTTTCAAGCCTAAATCTCTGAGGTTTGACAGTTTACCCCCATTTGCAGACACCACTGTATGTACACAGACAGACAGACACTTTTAGCTTCATATTTAAATTTATAGACAGTCAGGGGGAAAGGAGAGGAAAGACATCTTTTTTAAAGAAAAGGAAAGAAAGGAAGAAAGAAAGAAAAAAGAAAGAATTGAAGGAAAGGAGAGAAAGAAAGGGAAGAAAGAAAAAGAAATAAATAAAGAAAGAAGGAAAAAGGAAGAAAGAAAGAAGGAGAGAGAGAGAGAGAGAGAGAGAGAGAGAGAGAGAGAGAATGAAAGAAAGAAAGGAACCCCAGTAGGTTTGATCTGAACAAAATGGTTATTCAAATGGGTCCCGTACTAATTTCACAAAGATGCGTGATAATATCCAACATATGGCTTTAACTATGTTTTTTAATATTAGAAATTGAATGCACATTTTAAGACATAAGTTTTGCTGATACGACGTCGATAATACAGGAGAACTATTTTCCATTTGTTTCTGATTATCCTAAAGACAGCCTGGGGATCATTTACCCATGGTGTAAGAGCACTCCGATAAGTCCCCAGATGTGACAGGAAAAGCATGTGTCAGCTACTGCAGGGAGACTGCATGAGGGTAGATTTACCAGAGACCCCCTCCTATCTGTAACCGCCCAATACAGTTGCTAAGGTCCAGCTGAACTGAAAGGGAAATCCTGTCCTTACCGGGCGGCTTCTGGAGGTAGATTGGCCCGGAACCACAGTTTGACTGACTGGGCAACCAGAAGCAAGTTAGTTAACTCTCTTTGCCTTGGTTTATTCATCTGAAAAATAGGAACGTACCCACACCGATAGTCTGTTGTTGGGGAGGCAAAAGGCCCGGAAGTGGCACCCTAACAAGGCCCTTGGTCTCTGCTCCCGAGAATCCGCAAGCAAGGTTGTCTCCAGTTTTCCCATCAGGGTCCCTTCTGCGTCTCCTGGGACGCTGCTGTCCCTTCCCTCTGGGTCCGCACTCTTCCTCTGGTCTCTGAGAAGATCCTCGTCGATCTTCCCAGCTTTGGCATTTCTCTTCCTGTGAGTGCCACCTGCCACTTGAATACAGGTTGGTTGGTCTCTTCCACACACCCAGGATCACAGACAGAGCGTGGCTGTGCCCAGCTCACTACCATAGTACATTTTCTAAATGCTTCTCACTGGAACTAACTATACCTGTGAATTCAGTATGTATGCAGGCACGCATGTGTGTGTTTCTTGAAAAGACAGAAAAAAATTCCTTCTTAGGTGCACACATCTAAGACAATGAAGAGTGTTGTTTTGTTTCCATTTTAATTTTATTTTCACACATATATACATACAGGCACACTTAAACATACATGCATGTATGCACTCTTCATATACATCCAGGCTCACATATGTGCATGTATGCACTCCTCATATACATCCAGGCTCACATATGTGCATGTATGCACTCCTCATATACATCCAGGCTCACATATGTGCATGTATGCACTCTTCATATACATCCAGGCTCACATATGTGCATGTATGCACTCCTCATATACATCCAGGCTCACACATGTGCATGTATGCACTCCTCATATACATCCAGGCTCACATATGTGCATGTATGCACTCCTCATATACATCCAGGCTCACATATGTGCATGTATGCACTCCTCATATACATCCAGGTTCACATATGTGCATGTATGCACTCCTCATATACATCCAGGCTCACATATGTGCATGTATGCACTCTTCTGACCACCATTTCCTGTCTCTGTTTCCCTCTCTGTCCTCGGGCTAGGGTGGTTAGATTTTCTGCATTTAGCCTTTCCCATTAATTCTGTCTATTCATTTACCGCTTCCATCTCTCACCTTGTATTTCTCTGCTCCAAGTCTGAAATCCTTCTGCCATTTGCCCTTATGCATCATCCACTCTGTTTCCAGTCACGTGGGAATCTCTGTTTTTCCCTTCATCGGCCGTTTTGATTTAGGGATCGCCATTAAACTAACTTCATCTTTCCCGGAAGTTCTGATAGAGCATTGTGATTTCCCCCTTGGTTTGTCTTAGTGCCTTGACTTCTCTTCATTTCTGACATCTTCCAGATCCAAGAGCTCAGACTCTTGGGTGCTTTAGATCATGCTTTTGTCCTGTAAGATCCTGTCATGACCTGACTCCCTTGGTTCCATCCTCCTGGAGCTTGGGACCTGCAAGGCTGGTCGTGAGGCGCTGGGAGAGGGACCCGGTCCACCAGCTCTGGGCTTTGCGCTTTCTTCATGGCCGGCAGCTTTGATGCCATCCTTCTTCCTCAAAGTCCTGAGTTTCTTGAGGATCCAGACCTGGGAGTCTGAACTCCACTCAAACTGTATCCACCCTGCGGAGCCAACTGGTACTTGTGGGGTGTGTCTTAAGACTGCCATTTACCATTTAATTTCAAAATTATTTGAGGGGATGAGGGTAGACAACAACAAGCTCTTTTATATTAAAGAAAAAAAATTTTTTTATATGAAAGCAAAGTTGGAATGAGCAGAGTTAGAGCAACCAATTAGGAGCAATTTCCAATTTTTAGAGAAAATTACAAATTAAAAACGTCTCTGAAGTTCAGTAAGACACCCTGTAAGACACTCAGATTCATATGGGAAAAATTAGCCTCAAAGTTTGATGTGTTCTTTGAAATCCATCACGGCCAGCCTTAAACACCCCCTGGAGAGGACGCGGGGGAATATTGAGAAGCTGGACTCCAGAATGTGTCATTGTGTCTCTTCCTGCCTCAGTTTCCTCACCCGTAAAAAAGAGCCGCTAACGGCACCTACTTTGTAGAAGGTTAAATGAGACAATATCTGGGGGGAAAAAAAGTTCAGAATAGTGCCTGGAGCACGGAAAAGCTACAGATGTGTTTGTCTAGCAAAATCAAGTCAGGTAAAGAATAGACAAAACCAGGGCTAAAGCTTGGGGCATCGCAGGGGAGGCTGAGGTGCACCAGACGTCACTAATTTGCTTGTTATTTATAAAAAAGACCTTTGCCATCAAATTGAGTTTGTTACCCCTCCCCTCCCTTTGAAAACAGTTCTTTAGCTGATTCATGAAAAGAACTGAGGGAATATAGGCAGAGCTGGAGGGAGGCGAATTTCTAGCTAGGAAAACAGATGAGAAAAAACTGAGAATTCGTCTTTGTTTACTTGGGAGATTTGCTTGTTTCTCTGTCTGATGAAGCTCGGCTCTATAGTCAGGCTGGCCTTGAACTCACTCTGTGTCTCAGAGTGGTCTGAAATTTGTGATCCTCCTGCCTCAACCTCCGAGTGCCGAGATTACAGGCATATACCACCTCACCCAGCAGAGGAACACGTTTTCATTGTAATATAATTTCAAGGGAATGGGAGAAGAGAAACGGGATTTGTCAATGCGGTGTCATTTTAAATGACCTGAAGGTTGCCATGGTTTAGCGATTTGCAGACTTGCAAGATGGCTCGTTCCCATCTTTTAGGATACTCACAAATACACACACTGGCCCCGTCATTTTCTAATGGAGAGGTACGTGCGGACAGGCCAAAATTTAAAAATGGTATTTTTAAAATGATAAAATATTACCAGCATCTAAACGCTGATAGGAATGCCAAAATGAAATGGTTTAGTATGCTTGAGTATAGAGCAAGTGTTTTTTTTTTTGGGGGGGGGCATTGTGAGGGGCAAGCATACACACTATTTCATCTGAGTTATTGGCAAGTAGGGTTGCATATTTGAAGGCAGCTGTATCTTTTTTCATCCCCAAAGTCCAGGAAACAAAGCAACAAAGTAAATTTAATTCAATTAATCATTGTGACGGTTAATTCTGCTCTCCAACGTGCATAGATCAGGTCAGCTAGGAAACAGATTCCTGAGTGAGGCTATTTTCTGGAGGGCTTAGCTGTGGGGCGGAGTCTTCAATAGAGTACTTCCCCTGGAGTCTACAGTATGAAGGGATCTGTGGGCAGAACTGTGCTCCTCTGCCTGACTCTGCTCCTTGCTGGTGAGGGCAACCGCTCTCTCTCTCTCTCTCTCTCTCTCTCTCTCTCTCTCTCTCTCTCTCTCTCTCTTCTCTCTGTGTGTGTCTCTATCTTCTCTCTATCTTCTCTCTGTGTCTCTATCTGTCTCTCTGTCTCTCTCTGTCTATCTTCTCTCTCTTTCTGTCTGTCTATCTTCTCTCTCTCTCTGTCTGTCTATCTTCTCTCTCCACCCCCTCTCTGTCTATCCTCTCTCTTTCTCTCTCTCTGTCTGTCCATCTTCTCTCTCCCCCCTCTCTCTGTCTATCCTCTCTCTCTTTCTGTCTCTCTCTCCCTTTCTCTCTCTCTCTCTCTCTCTCTCTCTGTCTGTCTGTCTCTCTCTCTCTCTGCTGCAGCTGTCCTCTGTCAACAGCACAACCCAGTTTCTTCAGTCTTGCGACAGGGACCTACAACCAGCGACTCTGCAGGAGTCCCCAGGCCATCAGCTCTAGCCTGGGAATGCTGAGGCATCCAGCCTTGTGAAGCGAGCAGGTACCAGGTTCTCAGCCGCACCAGAGTGCAGACAGCCATTGTTGGACTTCCCGGCCCATCACGGAAGGCCGTCTGATAAATCCCCTTTGTTATATATACTCCACCTATCAGCTCCATTCTCTACAGAACCCTGACCACATTAGTAATTGGGATAAACCAGATGATCCTGACAGAAATTTGGGACAAAAATAGGTTCCTATCTGTATAGGGGAGGGACATTAAACAGGGTGGTAACTAGGAAACTCTGATTAAGAGTCAGTCAATTGTATAATTAATCGAAGCAAAACACTCATGCTGACCCAGGCAGGTAAGAGCAGTGTGGGGTTTTCTCCTCTTGACCCACAGAGGAAGCATGAACTCATCACATCCTTGCTAGCCTTCTGGGCGCTTAATGGCATAGAGACACCAGTTCAAAGACAATCTTTTGGTTCATTTTTTTTTTTTTTTAAGAACAGCTGAAGCTCATGCTTTTGAGAAAGAGGGCAAATGTCCGTGACACAGGCCAAGATAAGATCAAGTCACCTGCGAATTTGGACTTTCACATCTATCCAATTGCCCAGGTCCTGGCCCTCACCTTCTGTCTTCGCTGCCAGAGGAGAGCGAGGGTGTTCCACCTCCTATGATACAGGAAACCACTCTCCTGTGTCAAATCTTACCATCAATTTTGCAGTGGCCCGCTGCCATTAACACACCCCAGGTAGGTAGTTGTCACGACGCATTAGCTCTGAAAGGCGCTGACAGCGTCACTGCAGGCGAGCTCAGGGCGCCGTCCAGGCCAGCACCTGCCACCTGCTCAGGCAGGAGCCACCTCCTCTGTCAAGACCCAGGCTGGTGAGGAGCTTCAGCAATCCCTTGGTGCCCGTGCCCTCCGTGGACAGCCGGCTGCAGGGCAGCCTGTCTAGTAAAAGCAGGACAGAAACCTTTGCCAGCCACCTGCCTGCCCCCATATGGTGGCCATTTAAAAACCCGTCACTTTCACAAAGAAACCCTCGAATTATTCATTCATCAGATGCAGTTTTGACTGGCCCAACTGCCTCGAAGCAGCCACCCGATGGTGATTAGCACAGTCGTGCTGCTCCTCCGTAGGCTTGCTGTTGGGATGTCAGCAAGGAGAACGCTGCATGCGTCTAGCTAAGCCAGCCAATCAGGCTCCCTCTCTTTTGCACCCTCCATATTCCAAGAAAGCCGTGGCCGAGGAGGAGGAGAGTTTCCCGCCACCCCAGCAACCTGCTTGGTCTCACGGACTATGGAAAAGGACGCTGTCCAGTCTTGTAGTGAGATAACCTGTTCTCTCATTCTCCCGGTCCCAGGGAAGACGGGGAATCCTTCCAGAAACCAGAGTGAAAAATTGAAAGCAAAACCTGAAGGTTCACTAAGTAAATGATGTACAGGGGTCCGTGTCAAAAACTGCCTAATTCTGTTTTATTTTGTTTTAAATTATTTTCACAAGACAGTCTACATGTTTGGCAGGACTTACATAGATACATTCGCGTTTTCTTTCTCACTTGTTGTGGTTCTTTCTGGATATCTGCTCACCTCATACCATACAACCTCCAGGAGAGCAGGGGGTGGGGCTTTGTCGTTACCATGATGCTCAGTGAAAGTTTCTGACAAGCAGAAGCCAGGGAGAATGAGCCGTGGCCTTCGTGGCAAGGAACCGTATTTCTTGTGGCTTTTCCAAATGCCGTTGCAAAGCTTGTGAGAGGATGAGCTCAGCGAACGCGAACGGCAGAAGCAACGAAGCGGTTTCAGAGGCGGTTGGGAGCACACTGAAGAGTCAGAACACGGGTTCGGATCTTGGTGATGTCTCACTACACAAAGTCTGGTAGTCAGCCCCCAGAACAAAAATTAACTGCAATGAAACTGTACAAATGTTCGTGCGTTTGGACTGTATCTCGAACATCTTGACCGTGTGACAATTCTTACAAAGGAAGACGTTTAGGACACCTTTGTCTGCAACCTTAACTCAGAGAAGGGAACAGTTTAAAGCATGGTTCCTTAATTTGGGTATAAGAAAATTTCCTTTAGCCCCTTCTTGCTTGGTCAGAAAACCTCATTTGCTAATATCTGACCTTCATTCCTCCTAATACCCTCTGTACAGAACCGCCAATCAACTTTCCCAAATCACATATCACTTCTCATCAAAGCCCCTACTGAAAGTCCTAAGAAGGCCCCAGTCTACAGGGTCGTGAAAAAAAACATTTCTACTCTTTCTGTGGACTCTTGGCATCTCAAGAGCTTCCTGGTGAATGGAGTTACAGCAGCATCTTGTACACTGGTCCAACCATATATTTTTCTTTACAAGTGAAAATATAATGATGGGCATAAAACAGCAGCAACAAACATCAGACGAGACTATGGAGAATATCGCCATGGCAACATGTGGTGAAGCCTGTGGCTGAGGCTGAAATGAATACCCTTCACCTTTCCTGAATTTAATAGGCAGGGCAAGCTGGAAACCACGAACTTTGAAAGACTTAGAGTTTAATCCAACTGTTAGCTAGCCCACCTGTAGCCGGTCATGTAAAAATTCATCTGTCCCAGTAATCATGATGGTCAGTGGGAGGTGCGCCCGTTTTACAAAGAGACCTAGTTATTCTCCAGTAACACAACCAGCCAGTCAATTCTGATCACCCATATAAACTTAAAGGCAATGTGAGGGTAAGAGAGATGATCCAAAGGCTAAGTGTGCTGGCTGCTCTTGCAGAGGATCTGTGTTCCCAGCACCCAGATAGAGACTTACAACCATCCATAGCTCACATGGTCAACATTTATACACATAAAATAAACTACAGATTTGAAAGAGGTAAATATGGTTTGTTTCCTACTAGAGCTTTGGCCAAGGCCCATGTCTGAGAGGCATCTATGAGGGCAGTGGAAGCTTGGTGGCCTCAGAATGACACAATTTCCAGAACAAGTCAGGGCCACACTGAGAGATCGGTTGAAGTTGTGAGGATGGACCATAAGCCAGGAACCCTGGGTAGCAATTTGACAGGTTACTGCTGTGGGATAGCGCTCTTGTGCACTGTAAAGATTTGTCACTTGTATTGTTTGACTAAAACTATGATTGGCCAGTAGCCAGGCAGGAAGTATAGGTGGGGCAACAAGACCAAGAGAATTCTGGGAAGGGGAAAGGCAGAGACACAGTCGCAAACCAGACACAGCAGAAGCAGGATAAGAATGCAGAGGTTGTCCAAGGGTGAGTGAGACAGTTAATTTTATTAGACAAAATACATAATCCATAGGTGGTCATACAGTCATTGAGTGTAAATGCCTGACCAGAAGAATCCCTCAAGGAGTAGGCAGTATCTAAACACAAGAATGGAATATGCTAGGCCATTTTCATACCTCCTAAATGTGTGCTTCAATATAAAACACAAATGATGTTTTCACCACATAAGTTGGACCAATTAACCTTTAGCTAATGCATATCGGTTATTAGGAAGGTAGACACTGTCTTTCTTCTCAATCTTGTTTCTAGAGCCTTGAACTAAATATATAAGAAGTCTGAAGACAATGCATTACTGAAAAGCAAAGCATCAGAAATGGTAAAAAAAATTAGAATACTAAGTTTTTTTGTTTTGTTTTTTGAGACAGGGTGTCGCTGTAGTTTTAGAGCCTGTCCTAGGACTAGCTCTTATAGACCAGGCTGTCCTCTAACTCACAAAGATCTGCCTGCCTCTGCCTCCCATGTGCTGGGATTAAAGGCGTGCACCACCACCACCTGGCCAGAACACTAACTTTTGAAGTAACAAAGAATTTAGAAAGATTGTTTTAGTTTTGCTCTCAAAGTTCAAGAAAATAATGAGTTATAAGCTTTCCCCCCAGAAGGTTATTAAAGTCCATTCAATTTATCATCTACAAATTTGTGTCTCTGTGATGCAAGGCAGGTGTTGAGCCCTGAATTGGGATTGATGTCAACTTCCAGTCCTATTACCTGAAGTTAATCCTCATAGTGGATTATGTCGTATTTTTACCTTTCATATCTCTGCTCATAGAGCAAATGGCAAAGGGAGTTAGTTAGCTGCCTTTTTGGAGTAAGTCCTTTAAAGGGGGAACTCAAGAAATGCTACATCGTGAAGATAAGCTCAACTCATGCTCAAAGGTCTTAGGCACTTTGATTTGTTGAAAGGCTCACAGTATTAGAGAGAGAAAGAATTGACAACAGGATCACAAAACTTACTGTGAATTAAAACTCCATATATTTCCTTTGCAGAGTCATATTTTAAACAATAAAAGATATAATACACTATGCCACTTGCGATTAAGAAGCTTAAACATTCAGCACATAGTGGGAAAGGCACATAGGTTTCTTTGGATGACATGGTCCTCCTTCATTTGCCAGAACTGTATAGCAAGCCTTGGAATTATACATTCCAAAGACTAGCAACATGTAGATGGAATTGTGTTTTTTCCCATGCCCAGAACAACAACAACAAAAAGACAAGTTGAAGAAGTCCTAATGCTAAATTTCCCAGAATATGAACTTATTTGGAAATAAATTCTTCATAGAGGATAATGAGGGTAAAGTCTTTAGGATGGTCCCTGATTCCACAGAGAGAGGGAAGACCACACAACTAGACAGGATTGGAGAAATGCCTACAAAAGTCAAGAGGTAGACAAGACATGGACTCTAGGGTGAGTAGAGGAATGATTCCTTACTGGGCTAGAGGGAACACTGTCTGCAAACACTCTCCTGTTGACTTCCACACCGGGAACGTCAAGGATTTCTTCTTAATGTTCTTACTTCAGCCACTGGAAGATAATGGACCTGGTGAGCTCGTTAGTTTCTTGTCAACGTGACACGAGCTAGGCTCGTCTAGGAAGAGG